>NC_084467.1:53717500-53907500 GCF_027409185.1 Cynocephalus volans | reverse complement strand
ATAGCCTCTTTTAAGCCCAGATTTTGAATCCTCCTGTGTTGAAATGTGAGCTGATTTAAAGTATGATCTCAGATGGTCTCATCTGAATGTGATGTTATAGAAAGGGGGTGGGATTTGTAATAATAATAGCTGCTGTTTATTGATTGCTCTGTGCTAAGTACTTTCTTTACTAGCATTATTTTATTTAATCCTCATAAAAACCTATGAGGTAGGAACTATTATTAGCCTCATTTTAGAGATTAGGGAAATGAAATTTAGAGAAGCAAGATAACTTGGTCAAAGTCAAACAGTTAGTAAAGGGCAGAATTAATATTTGGACTCAGGCCAGCTTCCAAAGCCTTTTATACCTACCACTGTGCTACACTGCCTCCTCAAATTATCTGGCTCTGTTCTGCTGTGTGTAGGCTGTATGTATATATAAGCTCCTGTGAAAAGTTACTCAACATCTCCAAGCTGTTTCCTCATCTTTAAAATGGAGATCATAATACCTACCAAACAGGCTTATATGTGAAAGCATTTATAAAAATAAAACCCTACATACAACCAGTTATTATTATCATGTTGGAAAAAGGTGGCTTCAACTGAAGCAAATAAGAACACAGTTGCCAAATTAATATTTTAAAAACATCATTTTCTTAACGACTTGACCCTTCTCAGTACCCTACAATGGCTCACTATTGTCTATTAGAACAAGTCCAGACCACTTAGCCTGGAAAGAAGCCTGGCCACTCTTTATATCCATTCAGCCTCTGGTCTCATAGGAACAGAACCTGCACAGAGCCTGGACTGTCTGTTTATTGTTGCCTTTTGTGGTGGTCTGAATAATGGCCTTCCAAAGATGTCTACATCCTAATCCCTTGAGCTCAGGGAACCTGCGAACACATTACCTCACATAGGAAAAGGGACATTGCAGATGTGACTAAGTTAATGATCTTGAGATGGTGAGATTATCCTGGATTATCTGAGTAGGCACAATGATATAGAAACGTGGGTCCTCATAAGAGGGAGACTGGAGAGCCAGAATCAGTAGTAGGAGGTGTGACATGGAAGCAAGAAGTTGGAGTGATGTGAGGAAGGGGTCACAAGCCAAGGAATGCAGGTGGCCTCACAAGCCAGAAAAGGCAAGGAAGTAGATACTCCCCTGAAGCCTGCGGAATGAAGCTCTGCCAACACGTTGATTTTAGACTTCTGACCTCCAGAGCTTTAACAGAATACACTTGTGTTGTTTTAAACCTCTAAATTTGTGGTAATTTATTACAGAAGCAATAGTTAACTAAAATACTTTCATGCCATGATCATCCCAACTGCTGCTCTTTTGCTCAGGCTGTTGTCCTTTTCTTTCTCCTTCCACTTTCCTAAATCTTACATTCATGCTCAAGTCCCATCTAAAACCTATAGCAAATAAGTTGCTTAGCACAGAATCAACAGACCACTTGACCATACCCTAACATACACTGCTCATTTATTTATTGTTTCCTCAAATATTTGTTAAACACCTACCAGGTTCTGGGGACATGAGTCATGAAACCAATGGCCTAAGAAAGGAGGCAACAAATGAATTATTAACACAATGTGGAAGAATAGAAAATGGAAGGCTATGTGGAGAGGAACCAGCCTCTCTGGGTGGGGAGGAAAGGCTTCATGGAGGAGACGGTACTTGGGAGGAGTTCTCAAGCTTCAGATCTCCAATTGTTTCACATTTCCAATCTTCACATCCAAAAAGATGGGAGGAGAGTGGTATGGTAGTTAAGATATGGCTCAAGAATTAGCACATCTGAATTCAGACTCAAGCTTTGCCATTCCTTGGTCTGTTTCTCCATCTGTAAAATAGGGATGATGTTAATATTAGTACCTACCTTATGAGTTGTAATCCAGTTACAGTAATGCCAGTTACATAGGAAGTGTTAAGTGTTTATTGGTTTATTATCATTTAAATTCCTCAAGGACAGGTCCTATTGTCCTATTAGTCTCCTTTTGCATTTGTATAGCACTGGATATATAAACAGAATCCTTGTGTGTGTGTGTGTGTGTGTGTGTGTGTGTGTGTGTGTGTGTACTGTATTCCCTGCAGGTTAGCATAATGCTTGGCACATAGCAAGTGCTTTATGAATGTTCACTGACTTTACAGGGAGCATCAGAAAATCCCATTTACAGTTTCACAGTTGGAAAATGGTAATGCTTGTTTTCTTGCTCCCTTCACTCAGCCACCTTCTAGGTATTTGGGTTGGGACAGTCTTTGTTTCAATAACAGAGCTCACGCTTAGGGCATTGCATAGTGGCACAGGTGGTTTACCTTGAAGCTAAAGGCAGATTTACTGTGAAGATAAGAAAGCACAAGTCTTTCATGGGTCCTTTCCGAGGGCCTGTACCTAATTTTGTTTTACTAGTGTTGTTTTCTTTTTTCTCAGAGTTCCTAGAATAGTATAAGCTTCATGCCCTGCACAACCTGGATATCCCGCTGCATAGTGGCTAAGCACGTGAACTCTATAGCTGGACTGCAGGGGGTCACAGCTGACTCTGCCACTTACTTGCTGTGTGGTCTTCTCTATGTCTTAGTTTTCTTATCTGAGAAATGGAGTTAGTAGTAATGCTACCTTCTTCACAGGATTGTTGAGAGGATCAAATATTCTAGTCTAAGTAAGCATCCAGGAAGTGTTAGCAATTATTATTAAGTATGCAGAAACTCAGGATGTGTCTGATGCTGTTAAGTTAAGAATAGCAGTTATGAGAGAAGGCCACAGTAGAAATTTCATGACAGCAGGAACCATTTTGTCTTGTTCACCTCTTTATCCCCCAAACTTTAACAAGTGAATGCGTATTGTGTTCTTTTGGTTTTTGGCAGCTGGCTGAAACGGGGATCCAAACCCTTGGCCTTGGTGTTACAAAACTACGCTCTAACCAACTGAGCCAAATGGCCAGCCCCGCATTGTGTTTTTAACGACCGTGCCAGAGTGCTTCACTTACTACGTATTATTTTATGGTCTTACGCTTTTATTTTTTTCCGTCTTACCTCTCCAACTGTATTGTGGTAATAACAGCTTACATTTATATAATACTATCTAGGATTATTCATTCTTCCAAGTAAATATTTATGGCACATAGTAGATACCCGATAAAGTATTTCTTGAATTGAATCATGACTAACCTGTCCAAATGCAAAAAATTGAGCCCTAGTTTTTTCTGAATAACTTTTGTTTCTTGGTAAAAGCTACATGGGATAAGTCTAAGGTACATTTTGGCATGGTGAGAAATACATTAACTACATAAACAGATGAGTCAATACATTGAATGCAGAGAGGTAGCATTGTTGTTCTCACCCTCACAGCGTTATTGATCATCTATTTTGCATAAGCACCTGCTATCTAGGGTACAGTGCAGGTGGGCTTAAGTCGGGGAAGACAGGGGATATATGTTAGTATTGTAGAAAGGCATTGATTTAGGAGTCAGGGAACCTTGGCTCTACTCTCAGTTTATCCTGTGACTGGTTCCTTGGGCATGTCATTTAACCTCTCTGAGCCTCGCTTTGCTCATCTGTAAAAAGGCATTGATAATATCCTCATGAGCTTTTTATAAGATCGTCATATTAAATGACATCTTGTGAAAAAGCACTTTGTAATTCCTGTCTACCCAAGAACTACTGTAGCACCTGGGATATATATAAAAGGTACATATAAATGTCAACTAAATAAATCAATAAATTCTACATAGAATTCTATAAATAAGTTATGATTATCACGATTTAAGGAGATAAGGCGAAAAAGAAAAGCATGATGACGAGTATAAAACAATGGGTAATAAATGAAAAATTTGGCATGGTGGTTAAGGATACAAAATTTATTTCCTTGATAGCACCATGGTCCAGGATTCAGATCCCTGTACCAGCCAGCCACCAAAAAAAAAGAAAATTTATTTCTTCAAAATATGTTCCTAATTCTTTTTTTTTTTTTGGGGGGGGGACAGCTGGCTGGTATGGGGATCTGAACCCTGGACCTTGGCCTTATGAGCACCACACTCAAACAAAACATATTCTAAATCTGACAGTTTCTCACCACTTTCTACCCTTTCCACCATATTTTGCCTGGATGATTACAATAAATTTCTAACAGGTCTTTTTATTTCTGCTCCTGTCCTCCTACAGTTCATTTTTCATGCAATGAACAGCACAGTCTTTCAAAAATGCATATCAAAAACGTCATATCACATTACTCTCTTACTTAAAGTTCTCCAATGGCTTCCCATTTCGCTTGTAATAAAACTTACAAGCCTGCCAAGCCCTGTATGATCTGGCCCCTGCCTACCTCTCTCCAGCCTCGTCTTGTACCACATTCCACCCTGTTCATTATGCTCCAGCCACATTGGCCTTGCTGTTCTCCAAACAGACCAGTCTTTTCCTGCCTCAGGGCCTTTGTACTTTTCTTTCTGTCTGTTCTGCTTTTTCCCTAGGTATTTGCATGGCTCTCTCATCATTCAGGTTGCAGCTCAAATGTCACTTCCACAGAAAGGGACTCCCTGGCCATCTGCCTAAGATTGCCTCCCCATACCCCTATTTTATCACTTTCTGAAAATTGTATAATTCATTTGTTAATTTACTTGTTTATTATAATTGTTGCTGGTCTCCCTTGGAAGAACAAAAGCATGGCAAGGATGGAGACGTCATTTTCTCTTTAGTTTAGCTTCTGTTTGTCTAGTCTTCAATATAAAATTCTCTTTTTGTTCTCTTTTATGGTTTTTAATTATCACTTTCTTCATTCCTGTTTTCATTTACCTCCATATCAAACCCACTTCTCCCATTTAGAAAGGTTAAAATTAGTTTTAGATTCATAGGGCTCTGCTGTCCTAGTCATTCTGAAAGGACAGTGTTTTTTTCATACAGAGGATTTCACATTCTGAAGTCTCCTGGATTACTTAAAAAAAACATTGAAATAACAATTTTTTTTGGCCAAAATTATACATGCCATAATAATTGGCTCATTCCCGTCTTAGAATTCTATGAACATTGTCCATGGCAGACAATGGTGCTTTGCCATGTGAGGAGTGTGTGTGTGTGCGCGCGCGCATGCACGCACATATACTCATCTGAGAACATGTGTAGTTATTGACCTTATTCTTGGAAGGAGACATACCTACTCAGGACACGCTTCATCTTTCTTCATGCACACATTACCACATTTTTTTTTAATCCTAAATAACTGGAATGAGAATGTTTATTTTTATTGTAAATGAAAGAGGCTACATCTTCCTGGCATAGCTCTTACTAAGTCCTGCCCATTTGCCTGCTTGCTACTGATTAGCATGGCTACATCCTGGGTTCTGGGTTTAGCTGTTCTCTCTCTGTCATAGTTCATTTTTCTCCTCTGCTGCTTAATATAACAAAATATGCAGAAAACTTGTCTTTTGGGTGCATATATTGAATTTTCCTAACAACTCTTTAGTCTATCAGCATTCTCCTTCCTTCTCTGTGTTCCCATCATGTCCTATATATGCCACACTTAACACATTACTCTTCCTTGGTTTTGTATGTCATGTATCCCTAGCACCTACCCACTTCTGCACAGCCCAGAATTGGCCCTCAGTCATGTTTGTCAAATGAATGCCTTGTGACTATTTTTTATTTTCCTTTTGAGTTTTGACCTTGTTTTGTTTAGGGCATCTACAGGTATAATCAAATGTAAGGGGGGTATGTGTCGCCCTGGCTTTCAGAGAGAAAACCCTCCCCACAAGAAAGATGTCTCTGACAATGCAGTAAAGCTTGTCCGTGTAAACCTCTTCTTGCATTGTTTGGAGAGTCTATCCTATGCCAAGGATCTAACCACCCACAAGCAGACACATTGCTGTCCAAACAGATGGAAAAGGGAGATAGGCAGGCCAAAGCCCATGGATGAACATGAAATGAATTGGTGCAGAGGAGCCAAGGGTATTAGAAATGGATGCTAGTCCTTGCTGCACAGTTTCCAGCATATGGATGGACTGGTGTGGATGAGGTTCTGACACTGAGCTTCTAACAAAGGAAAAGGTAAAGCATGAAGGAGAGTGCAAAGAGGTGGGTGCATAACAGGTAGATGAAAGGCTCCAGAAATATGGGTAGCTCTGAAATGTTCAAATCGGTTTGGGAGCAGGAGTTAATGTCATTTTCAAGTGGACAAGTTCTGAGAATCCACATCTGGTCCAATCACCCATCAACAGTCATTCTTTCATTCACTCAACAAATATTTATTGAGCATCTAACATGTGCCAGACAGTGGTAGGCACCAGGTGGGTAAACACCCAGGAACAATATTCACAAAGTCACTGCCCTATAAAAACTTACATTCCGTAATTAATTTAATAATTAGTTACTTATTATGGATATAAATACTATGAAAGAGAAGTACAGGGAGCTAAGGCAATATATAATGGAGGGAGAATCTTCGTGTAGGGAATCTGAAAAGTTGTCTCTGGATAAGTGATATTTCGGGTGAAATCTGGAGAATGTGTGGAATTCTAAGTGGGTGTGGGGTGTGGTGTGGCAAAGAACAGGAGAATGTTCTTGGCATAATGGGAATAATATCCATTTTATAATATCATTTTAAAGAGGCAACTAGCTTACCTTTACACACCTCCTGAGAAGGGAAATTTACTCCCTCCAGAGGTGACACTTGGATCACTCTGTCCATAAGATCTTCATTTTGTATCTGTCTCTCTGAAACTTCTGTTGGTCTTTTACATATCTACTTCTTGAGACCTTGCGGAACAAGCCCTGTTCTTGTGACAGCAGTAGTGTTCTTCAAGTCTTCTCTCCTGCAGGCAAGTTATTTAACCTCTCTAAACTTCAGATATTTTTCATCTATAATTGGGGCTAATTAATAGTGTCTACTTCATAGAGTTGATGTGAGGATTACATGAAAGAGTTTTTATAAAGTGCTTGGTTCAGTGCCTGGAATATATGCAGTCAAGTGCTCAATAAATGTTAACAATTATCATTATTATTATACAAAAGTCATTTGTGTATATGTCTTTATTTGGGGGTTGCATACTCCTTAAGGGTGGGGACTATCGAAAAAAGCATGACTTTTGGAATCATGCTAACCTTGGTTCAAAGTCTGGTTGTAATACTTACTAATTACAAATGTATGACCACTTATAAAAATGTAAATTTAAAAAATTGTATAACTGGTGATATCTATCACAAACTTTCTAAATTATTGCAAGGAATAAAAGAGATAATCTAAGTAAAGAATCCAGGACAATACCTTATATTTAGTAATTAGTACTCAGTTAATGTGTGTTTCCTTCCCCCTTTATGGTCCCACAATGATTTGCTTGGTGCATAGTTGCTTACTTGTGCATTTATAATTCAACATCCACCTACTTCCAAAAAGTAGTCTTTTGAGTAGTAGCTAATAAATATTTGTGAATAAATGGAATGGGCAAATGGATGATATTTATCTTCTTAAACTCCCTTATATGGGAACTGGTGACAACTTCCCCAGCAAAAAGTAGAAGCTCAGTGTTTCTTAGATGAAGACTGGGGGATTGCACAAGACGGCCCAGGTACAGATGCAGTCTTCTGGGGCCAGGAGCCCTGCTCATGCCTCAAGCTACCTGTAATGAGAAGTCCAGTGGCTGCCAACTGTCTCACAGATCTGTCCTGAGGATTAATGAGATAATGTCTGTAGAGCCCCATGAAGCCTTTGGAAGGAAATTGCAAGTATAAGTCTAGTTCCAGCGAATTTGGCTACTGAGAAGAATTCCAAAGAACAAAGCTGTGATCAGGTTTTAAAAATGTTATTTTGTTCTTATGCAATTACAGCCACTTTTAGACAGCGAACTAGCCTGTAGGGCAAGTTCTCAGTTCCCTGCACTTTAAAGTCACTCTAGAACAGTCTTTCTTAAAGACGCTTTCTCAAAGACTCAATCCCAGAAGGATTGTTTGTTATCACCTGGGTGTTTGTTACAAATACAATTTCCTGGGCTTCGACTTCAGAACCACAAATTTGCAAAACTCCAGGAAGCACCATTTATATACAATACAATGTGAATGGTGCCCCCTGGTGTTGTTCAATGTGGCAGCAGTGCTTACCTCTGACTGAATGAGGATTTCTGGCTATGGGGCCTGGGAATTTACATTTTTAACTAGCACTTCTGGCACATTAGCATTGGGAACCAATGTCAACATTGAGAAAAGTGTGACTGTTGTTTCCTTTATAAGTTGGAGGGATGGGAGACAAGGGAGCAGAGCTGAATGATAATGAACTCTTCACACTTTCACCCTCTCACGGAATAATAATAAACTAATTAGGAAAATAATAGCTAACATTTATTGAGTAAATTTACTAATGTCAGGCAAGGTGCAGGGCACTTTATAGGCATTATCTCATTTCCTCCTTACAATAACTTTGTGAGATCAATGTTATCTCCATTTTATAAATGAGGAAAATGAAGTTCAGAGAGCATAGTTCTGGTATATAGTAAATACCCAATAAATGTTAACTATTATTATAAGTTTATCTGTGAAAGTACTTTTTAAAATATAAATCTGCTGCTTTAGCATTAAGATAATGGCAGCATTGATGATAGTAATGATTGGGAAATGGAAATTAGAATAGGCTTGGGTGGGATGTTGGGAGTAGTGTGAAGGTGATAGTAGCCACCTGTGGAAAGAAAAGTAACAAGGTAAGGAAATGTTGAATAAAAAAACTTGCCATATCGGGTCAACCTTTTCTTTTTCCCCAGGAGTAGGGGAGAAAATTTCATTCTTCTATTCTGTCACCAAAACTCAACAGGTTTTATAGTGTTTGTCCATACAGGATAAATAATAATTTGTGGCTTAGCCTATTTTTCTTCTTCTATCACAAAATGTATTTTAGTAAACTCACAAGTGAACTTGTGAAACATAATCCATTCATAAATTGTGAGTTATGACAGGACATGTCCTACAAGAGTCCTTTGCAGTATGCAGATTTAACCAGAGGTTGAACACTGGTAAATATTCTAGGGGAGCAGCTATTTAAAGAATTGAAGTTTCACTTATAATTCCATTATGGCAGAGGTCACCAATAATCTACAAAATACATTCTCCTTTTCTTCCTGAATCCAGAGCTTGACTATATTTTCTGGCATCTTTCGAAGTCAGTGTGAGGTTATAGGATGTGGAATTTGAGGGAAGGTGATACGTACCACTTTCAAGTCTTGTTCAGAAAACCTTCTAGTCATGATCTTCATGCTCTTTCGTAAAACTTTTGGTGTAGCCCTGGGCAACCTTGGAAGCTGTGTGGTGAAGATGGCAGAGCTATTATCAGCCTGAGTCCTCGAATGACTGTGTGGAGCAGAGTCATCTCTGACCTGAACACTTTCCCTGGACTGTTATGCAAGATAGGATAAACTTTCTTCAAAAATCCCCTGAACTTGGGGAATGTTTGTCACTGCAACTTAGTTTCATCCTAACAAATACATACCTGGTGAGCATTAATTTTTTTTTCCTGTGGGTTCTTGGTCCCTTTATTCTTTGAACCTTAATCTTTAATCTTTGGTTAACCCTATGCTTTTATTTGCAGATACCATTCCAGGAAAATCTTGTGATTTTTTTTTTCTTTACTTAAAATGTCTCTAGTTTAACCAATGAGGGCTCTTACTGGTAACAAATCATTTGCCTTTTTAAAAAATTGAATTTTCTAAAAAAAAAATAAGGATCGATCCTCCTTTGACTCATATTTAATGTAAAAAAAAAAAGATTGTAAATACATTTCAATTTGTGACTGTCATTTGTGGTTATTACTGTTCTATCAACAACATAATTGGTAACTACTAAATGCCAGGTGAAGGGCTGAAGAAGTACCAGAGAATGTGGAGCTTATTCAAGATAATGTACTTAAGGCAACGCTTAGTAAGGATCTTTATGCCAGATTCTGGAAATTCAAATATGTATAAGATATTCTCTTAAGAAGTTGAGAAGTACATGAATGACTTTATATATTGCTCACTCCTAAAAAGGGGGGTTTTCTTGTTGTTTAACTGGTGTGACTATTTGTCCATCTGGTAGGATTAAAGCAGCTATTAGTATGCTGGCAAGATTGTTAATTCAGAAGAGCAGGGATTTTGGTCTTGTTCATTGCTCAATAATATTTGTTGAATATTGGATGATGGAAGGGACTGTAATGGGTCATCCAGTCCAATAACCCATCTGACACTTGTACCTCTTCAGAACATCCCTGCCCACTGATAGTTCAGTCTGTTTGAGTAACTCTGGAGAAGGAAAGAGCTCCATCTCCTAAAGCATACCCAACATAGGGTAGATCTTATATTTAAAAGTTCTTTTTTATAATGAATTGAAAGACAAAGCGATAATGGATTACTTTTAAGGAAAAGATCATGAATTAAATTCTGATTATTTTCAGTCCTTGCATCATAATCACTAATAAATGTTTCCTGAGTACTACTGCAGGCATTGATTAGGGTTTGTGGCAACAGAAGTAGGTGCATGACATGATTCTTTCAGAGAAATTGCAGTGAAATTAGGGAGATAAGATATGTATCCCAGGAATGCTTCTGCCTTGGAACATTTGCACTTGCTGTTTCCTCTGCCTGAAATCTTCTTCCCCCAGATACAGCAGGTTCACTCCCTCACCCCTGCAGGTGTTTCTTAAATGTCATCTTCTCAATTAGACCTTCACTAACTACCCTATTTAAAACTACAAACCCTCTTCTCCCCATCAACTCAGCACTCCCTGTTCCCCTTTCTTGCCTTTTTTTCCATAGCACTTATTATTTGACATACTATAAATATTTTAAAATTTGTTTCTTTATTATCCATCTCCCTCCATTAAAATGTAAGCTTCAAGAAGATAGAGATTTTTCCTTGTTTTGTTCATTGCTGGCAAATAGTAGTCACTCAATAAATATTTATTGAATTCTATAGAATGAATATGTAAATGGAAATATAAACATAACAGTCTAAAGATATATACAGTTACTGTCTAATATAAACAAAATGTGCTCTACTGAGTAGGAGTAACTCACCTTTCTCTCTCTTCAAGTAATGGCTCATTTCTAAAATGATTCTTAGGCTTTTTTAAAAAGAAAGTGTCAGGGCTCAGAACATGATACCCTAAAATATGGCATCTTGGCATACTGAGTATTTAAAGCTGAAGGAAATGAAGAAAACCACAGAAGCAGAAAGGTCTCTTTGACCTTCTCCTGCTGTTCTCCCCTGAAGCTATGAAAAAATTCTCCCTTCTTTCTCCCCTGAAGACCCTCATGTGACAAGTGGCCTACTCTAAATCTGGAGGAAAGGAATGAAGACACAGAGACACAGAGAAGAATCTGAACAGACAGGCCTTGCTAAGTTCCCCCCAGTTATTACCATTCAGTATACCCCCCTTTTGTCCAATCCTTTTTTCACATGACTGTCCATCCTTCACCAACCCTAAGCAAAAGAATACACCATTTTCCCTATTTCTTTGGGTCTTCCTTTCTGAAGCCTCCCATGTCACATAAAACTTTGATTAAATGAATTTGTTAGGCTTTTCACTTATTAATCTGTCTTTTGTTATAAGAGAATCAGCTATGAATCTTGCAGTGGGTGAGGAAAAGATATTACTTTTTCTCCCCTACAGAAGCCCTAATTTTATGGTATAATGCTTTATTTTTATACCATTATGACAAAAAACTTCTGTTTTTATTAAGAGTATTTTCATATTACTAAAGAATGCATATTCATTATAGGTCATTTGGAAAATATGAAAAGCTACAGAGAAGAAAATACATATGATCTGTAACTTCAACATTTACAGACAATTACGCTTAAAATTTTGATAAAGTTCATTCTGGTCTTTTGGTTCTTGTATATATTTTATTTTTATGAAATTAGAACCATACTGTACATGTTTTGTTGTATCTTGCTTTTTTATAACATAACATTTTTAATAGCTATATCATATTCCATTATATGTAAGTCTTATAATTTATTATACCTTTCTCCTATTTTTGGATATTTGGGTTGGTTCTAATAGTTTCCTAGTATAAATAATGCTGTAATGAAGAAGATTTTTATAGATAAATCTTTTCTGAGACTGAATGTTTCCTTTAGGTAAATTTCTAAAATGGGAATTACTGGCTAAAAAGTCTGAAGTTTTTATTTATTTGTTTTTACTTTTTACTATAAAAATTTCCAAAAGAACAGAAAAATAGAATAAGTATAATAAACTCTAATTTTTAATCACCTATGTTTTATAGTTGTAAATATTTTACCACATTTGTTTCATTTATTTAAAAAAATAGTTTTAAAAAATCTCTAACAGATGAGGAGTTTTTAAGGGTTGTTTAAAAATCATAATCATATTACAATGTTCACACCCAATAAAACAAGTAATAATTTCTTAATATCGTGTTCGACTTTTCCTAATTGTCTCAAAACATCTTTTTACAGTTGGTTTGATTGAAACAGGATTCAAATAAGGCCCACACATTGATTTGATTGTATGTCTCTCAAGTATCTTTTAACCTTTAATATATTTTTTTATTGTTTCCTCAAACCGTTTATTGTTGAAGAAAATTGAGAATTGGTCACATAGAATTTCCCGCACTCTAGTTCTGTTTGATTGCATTCTCATGGAATTATTTAATATATTATTCTACCCATTATGTTTTCTGTAAGTTTAGAGCAGCAGTTCTCAGACTTTAGTGTGCATCAGAATTACCTGGAGTGCTTGTTAAAATACACAGTTTTTGAATCAGTAACCCCCAGAGTTTCTGGATCAGTAAAACTGGGTGAGCAGGAGAATTTTGAACATGTTTCCAGACAATGCTGTTGCTGATGGTCCAGAGACCACACTTTGAGAATCACTGTTTTAATCCCTTTAAAAGAATGGTTAGATTCACAACTTAAAAAAAAAAAAAATATATATATATATATATATATATATGTATATGTATGTATGTATGTATGTATGTATGTATGTATACACACACACCGAGGTTAGGATTAAGGTTAGGGTTCGGGATTTGTATATATATGTATGTATATGTACACACACACAGTCATGTGCTGCATAATGACATTTCAGTCAATGACAGACTACATATATGATGGTGGTCGCATAAGATTGTAATGGAGCTGAAAAATCCCTATCACCTAATGACGTTGTAGCTGTCTTAATGTCGTAGCGCAATGCATTACTCATATTGGAGCAATGGGCTATGCCATATAGCCTAGGTGTGCAGTAGGCTTTACCATGTAGGTTTGTGTAAGTGTGCTCTACGATGTTCGCACAACGATGAAATCGCCTAACATCGTACTTCTCAGAACATATCCTTGGTGTTAAGCCAGTTTGACTGTTTATATACAAACACATATATGAGTGTTTGTGTGCGTGTGTACGTACAAGGGAACTTCCAAAAGTTTATAGAAAAATAGAATTAAAAGATAATATGAATCCTTCCCATGGAATTTTTGAAGACCTCTCATATAAACAATGGGGTTCAGGACACACTACCCCCAAATTTCACCTTGACATTTGAGGAAACACGAGAAGCAGGAAGGTCACTCTCTGACCTTCTGCCACCCTTCTTCTCTGAAGCAGATTGTAAGACTCTCATTCGAGAGGTCGCCTCCTCATGGAAGAAAGGAATGTCCTTATCTCTGAAGACACAGCGACACAGAAAAAAGCCTGAATGAACAGGCCTTGCTAAGTTCTCCCCAGTTTATCATCAGTAAGTCATGCTCCCTTTGTCCAACCATGCTTCTCCCCAACTATGAATACACATTTCAAACTTCATCAAACTTAGCATAAAAATACACAGGTTTCCCTATTTCTTTGGGTCTTCATTTCTGAAGGCTCCTGTGTCATGTAAAACTTATAGTAAATAAAATTTTGTGCTTTTGTCTTGTTAATCTGTCTTTTGTTATAGGTGCCTCAGCCATAAACCTAGTGATGGGTGAGAAACGAAATCTTTTCTCGCCTACATTATATTCAAGGTATTTACTTAAAATATGTATTGGTTTTGTTATTAGGATTTTTTTCTTTTTTTTTAATCCTTCAACTTCTTATTTTGAAAAATTTGAGTGCTACAGAAAAGTTGAAAGGCATTAGAACTTTTTAAAGGATTTTGCTTCCAGAAAGGCACTAATGTAGTAATGAATCAGTTTGGTCATTTTACCATATCCAGTCCCAAAGTGAGTATTAACATTTAGACAAAACTTGATCTGTCTGATGGGTGAAAAAAAAGATTTTTTATTTTAATTCAAAATTATTTGGTTACTGGTGAGGTTTAAAGTACTTCTGGTATTTTATTAGCCATTTATTAGCCTTGGTTCTATGAATTGTTCATCTCCTTTATCCATTTTTCTGTTAGATCTCTAGTGTTTTTTTATTATCAATATCTATGAGCTCATTACATATGAAGAATAATTATTTTTTCTCATATTTGTAACAGATATTTTTTCCAGTTTACTGATTTTTCCAGATTATTATTTAAACTTTTCTTTAGAATGTAATACGTTTGTGTCATCAAATATTTTAACTTATTTCTTTAGGACTTCTTATGTATGTTTATTTATTGCTATCCAAATAGAACTTATTTGTGTATTCCGGAGGGATTCTTACCTTGCTGGCCAAACTTGCAGAGTACAGTAGAATTTTGGAAGGAGTCCCTCAATGCCTGGATTTACTGTTGGAAAGACAGTACAGTATACATCAGATGACTTATCTATGAACCATGGAAACATTTTGAAAAGGTAAAGCAGACAATACACTGAAGAATCATTTGTCACAAGTAATTGCAGACAGTCAAAAAGAGCTGGGAGAGTATATGAATCATGATGTAAGAACTGTGAAGGGCAGACATTTGAGTCCAGTCAGCGGCTATTATTGAACAGGCTGGTCCTCGAATGACATACAAATTTTATGTTAAGATGGGCAAGTCTACAGAACAAATCATTCTGGTTTGTGTCCCAGCTTCTGTAAGATAGGAAAATTTTTTCATTGGCCTTTGCTTTCTTGTTTTTTAAAAATTAACCAAAGTCCATACTTTATTTAGATTTATTTAATTTTTTAAATTTAGTTTTAATTGACAAATAAAAATTGTGTATATTTATCATGTACATGTTGTTTTAAAATATGTACACATTGTGAAGTGGCCAAATTGAGTTAATTGACATACACTTTACCTAACATATTTATCATTTCTGTGGTAAGAACACAAAATCTATTTTATTAGCAATTTTCAAGAATACAATACATTGTTATTAAGTATAATCATCATATTGTCCAATAGATAGATCTCTTGAACTTATTCTTCCCATTTAAAGGAAACAATTTGTAATTAATTGGCAGCATTTAAATATTGATTGACAGATTTCGCATTAAGATGCAGGCCTTCAGCTTCTTTTGGAAAGTCACATCTAGAAACACTGGGCCTACATTCCCGCATGGCAACAACAGGAACAAGGTCTGAAACGGATTAGCAGCTGCCCCCTTTGAACAAGACATGAGCTCTCCAGTTCAGCCTAGTCCCTAACTGGCCTTTTCCCTTTCTCTGCCCGGTTCTGGTAGAATTTTGATGTTTACCTACAGAGAAAGGGGCTTTAAACATGAATACAGTGGAGGGGAAGCACATGCTTTGGGCTTATGCAGATCTCAGTTTGAATTCCAGTTCATCCATTTAAATGGCCATATGATTTGGACAAGTTACTCAATTTCTCTGAAACTTGATTTCCTCATCAATAAAATGGGAATAATAACTACAATGTGGAAATTTTGTATCCTTTGACCCATATTTCCCCAATCCCCCTCTCCCTGCTCCCCAGCCGCTGATAAGCATCATTCTACTCTCCACTTCTGTGAGTTCAACTTTCTTACACTCCACATGTAAATGAGACCATATGGTGTTTGTCTTTCTGTGGCTGGCTTATTTTATTTAATATAATGTCCTCCGGGTTCATCCATGTTGTCCCAAATGAAAGGATTTCCTTCTTTTTTAAGGCTTACTAATATTCCATTGTGTATATATACCACATTTTCTTTATCTATTCATCTGTTTATGAACACTTAGGTTGATTCTATATCTTGGCTGTCGTGAATAGTGTGGCAATGAACATTGAGTGCAGATATCTCTTCAACAGACTGATTTCATTGTCTCTGGACAATACCCAGTAGTGAGTTTGCTAGATCAAATGGTAGTTCTATTTTTGATTTTTTGAGGAACCTCTATTCCATTTTCCCTAATGGCTGCACTAATTCACATTCCCACCAAGAAATTTAATGTGTAAGTACTCCGTTTCCTCTACATCCTCCCCAACCACTTGTTATCTTTTGTCTTTTTGATAACACCTACCCTAACAGGTGTAAGGTGACATCTCTTTGTGGTTTTAATTTGCATTTTCTGATGATTAATGATGTTGGGCATTTTTCTATATACCGCTTGGCCACTTGCATGTCTTTTGAGAGATGTCTATTCAGATCCTTTGCCCATTTTTTAATAGGGTTATTTGCTTTCTTACCATTGAGTTGTTTGAGTTCATTGTGTATTTCAGATATCAACCCCTGATCAGTTGCATGGCTCTTTCATTTTTTTTGCATCCCTTTCCTTCTGATTTTTATCCTCATCTCTTGTTTGCAGTAAATGATAGTACCTATAGGTGTGAAAAGTTTGGCTTGTACAATTTACATGTGCTGCTGGGATGTGAAACAAAGCTGCAACATGGCACGAAAAACCTGCCATTACTGGGGTTCAGTGTAACTTGAAAAGCCAGCATAGGTGTCAAACATCCAAAGTCTTCATTCCTAATTGATAAATAAAAATGCAACTTCAGTTAATAAAAATGCTTTAATCATGTTGTGGCCCCTAAGAAAATTGTTGAAAGATCTTCTCTCTCCCAAGATCTTTGCTTTGCACTCACAGAGAGAGCATCTGCACTTTTGTGGATTCTTGGTACTGTGAAAACTACTCACGATTGAGCTACATCTCCATGCATCAACACCCCCAATCCTCTAAAACATACTGAATCACCCAAAGGAGAAAAGTAACAATTCATTAGATAACTACTGTGATGCAACTTCTGAATATGTTTTACTTTATTTAATTGTTACTAATGTCCACAATGTAATTATTATTCCCATTTTACTGATGAGGAAATCAAGTTTCAGAGAAATTGAGCAACTTGTCCAAATCATATGGCCATTTAGATGGATGAACTGGAATTCAAACTGAGATCTGCATAAGCCCAAAGCATGTGTTTTCCCCTCCACTGTATTCATGTTTAAAGCCCCTTTCTCTGTAGGCAAACATCAAAATTCTAACAGGATCAGGCAGAGAAAGGGAAAAGGCCAGTTAGGGACTAGGCTGAACTGGAGAGCTCATGTCTTGTTCAAAGGGGGCAGCTGCTAATCCGTTTCAGACCTTGTTCCTGTTGTTGCCATGCGGGAATGTAGGCCCAGTGTTTCTAGATGTGACTTTCCAAAAGAAGCTGAAAGCCTGCATCTTGATGGGAAATCTATCAATGTTTAAATGCTGCCAATTAATTACAAGTTGTTTTAATTTTGTGGACCAATTAAAACATATTTGTGGGTTGTACTTAGTCCTTGCCTTATACTTTAATGTAACTAATATGGTCTTTCAGATGTGACAAGGAATTAATTAGAATAGCACTGTCCAATAGAAATATAATGTCATTCATATACGTAATTTTAAATTTTCTAGTAGCCACATTAAAAAACTGAAAAAACCGCACGTGAAATTAATTTTAATACATTTTATTTATCTTATCCAAATGTTATTTTAATGTATAATACATATAAAATTATTAATGAGATATTTTCTTATAGAATATCTCAATTTGGACTAGCCACATTTCAAGTGCTCCATAGCCACATTTGGCTAATAGCTACTATACTGAGCAGTGTAGGTTTAAAAGCTGCAAATATCTCCCAGATGGGACCTGTTTCAGAAATTTCTTCTCTACCAGGAAACAAGTCCTTACTTTACAAGATTACTACCCTTGTGGCTATTCTTAGAGTTTGTTAGAAGCCTTGTTTTTCCTTTGGCAAATAAAGGGGAATTTCCCATTCTTTGAGCTATGAAAGAACTCAATTTGTTAGGATAAATTGGTGAGGAAATTTACTTTAGTATCTTAGAGATTTTGCATTGAGTAATTCCTTTAACATGAATTTGTTTAATAAATGTCAAGTAAATAAGAGAGTAAAGATGTCAACTTCTCAAAGTGATAATTAATGTTCCGAAGCATAGTACTAAAGTGTAAATTCAACCCAATGAGTATTTTATTAGAATTATCAATCTGCTATTGTGATGGAGTAATTTCATTTAAGGAGCAGCTGGATATAAAACTTACAGGGGTTTGGAGTAGAGGGCAGTGTGGAGATTAAAAATGATATTTTTAGGGAACTCTGAATGTAGAGTTGAATATTTCTAATGGATGTGGTATGTAACAGGTGTCTTAGTCAGCTTGGGCTGCTATAAGAAAATGCCATAAATTGGGTGGTTTAAACAACAGAAATTTATTTTCTCACAGTTCTGGAGCCTGGAAAGTCCAAGATCAAGATACCAGCAGATCTGGTTTCTAGTTAAAGCCTCTCTTCTTGGCTTGCAGATGGCCACCTCCTCATTGTGTCCTCACATGGTGAACAGAGTCTCTGATGTCTCTTCTTGTAAGGACACTAATCCTACTGGACCAGGGCCCCACCCTTATGACCTCATTTAACCTTAATAACTTCCATAAAGGCCTTATCTACAAGTACAGTCACAATGGGGGTTAGGACTTCAATATATGAGTTTGGGGGAGACACAATTCAGCACATAGCAACAGGACTCAGGGATAGAATAAGAGTTTAATTTTCTTTTCTCATGTTTATTTTGGACCTTTTCAAATCATGTCAGAATCAAACAGTGTCAGAGTCAAAAGGAACCATAGAGATGATCTAAGATCCACAGGTCCTCAGTTATTTAATTAGTGGTAGAGGTAAGTCAGGCACCTAGGAATCCTGACTCCCTTTGCAGTGTTCTTTCTACCTGTGTTGTTTGTTCGTTCATTCATTGGCTCACTGTACAGAAATTGAGCACCTACTATGCACTATAATACTGGGGAAACAAAGACCCAGACCTAGCCTTCAAGGAAAGTAGCCCAGGTCTCTTTTATCCTAGTGCTAGTCTCACTAGAGAATATATTAGACCAAATCTAGTATTAAATTTAATAACAATAGCTAATAGTCCTTAAGCACAAAAAGTATATCAGGCTGTGCCAAGCATTTTACGTACATTATCTGTTTTGAACCTTACAGCAAGTTTGTGAATATTTATTACATAATCAATTTATAGATGAGGAAAAGTAACTTAATCAAGGTTGTAACTTAAAAAGTAGCTATGTCAGCTAATTTAGGCCTGACCCCAAAGCCCAGGTTTTCCAGATGTAATGGAAATATTTTCTTTGGGACTTGTCAACGCATCATTTGAACACTGTTTGCATTTTGAGACTGAGCTAACATATAGAACAGAGGTTCAACATTTTTGTTTTTTTTATTTTAAAAATATTTATTTACATTTATTTATTTATTTATTTTATTGAATCATAATTGATTATACATATTTTGGGGTTCAATGTTGACATATGTTGATCAAATCAATGTTACTAGTATATATATTGTTATAAATTGTAATTATTATTTATGCCCCTTGTCCAATCTCTCCTAATCCCCCTCTCCTTCCTCCCTCCCACCACTGATAACCCTAGATTTCTACTCTCCCTCTGAAACAGTAATGGTTACTCTGTTGATTTGTTGCCTAGATGATCTGTCCAATGCCAAGAAGTGTGTTCAGGTCCCCCGATATTATTGAAGAGCAGATACTTCTTCTGTCACTCTGGAATGGGCTTTGTGGAGAGAAACATCTTCTTTTCTTTGGTCTCTGCTGGTGACTCTCCTTGTGTCAATGCACTCCAGTGGCTGGTGGACCATCTGAGTGGTGGTTGTGGCATCTAGCCACTTTCTCAGCAGCTGTGATTATTGTGGTGGCTGTGGTGGGCCACCAACATGGAGGTGTTGTTTTTGGCATGCTCCTTGGTGCTGGTGGTATGCCTGGTTGTGGGAGGGGGATCCAGTCCCCAGATCCATGCCTTGGGCTTCTGGCGGTCCTGAGGCACTGGTGGTGTGCCTAGGCTGGAACTAATTTTTTGCCCTTTGCTTATTTCTAAAATGGGGGGATTTCCTGTGGAAACCAGTACTTGAGCTGTGTGGTTGAGCTAAATTGCTGCTTTGCTGCTGTTTCTCTAGGGAAGGCCTTTTGTGCAGCTCAGGTTTTAATGGTTGACTTTATAGGTACTTCTGGCTCTCCAAAGACCAGGTGCACCTGGGTTGTGTAGAAACTCTGATCTGGGCCTGAGTCTTTTCATCAAACTGCACCCCATGCAATTCTATATTCCTGACCAATCTCCTCTGAGTGGTCCTGCACTGATTGGGGGTGGATTGGCTGTCCTTGTTGTGTCCCAGTGTTCCCCCAGTGGGCCTGTTTCTCCCACTGCCTATGTTCCAAACACTTCCCATGGGATGGGCTGTGCACCAGTCCCTTGCAATGACTCACCGGCCTTTGATGGCTCCTTTTTTCCCGTTGTTCTGGCTCCTCACTCCTGTGTGGGTCCACAGGAACTCTATTAGTGGTCTTGTTGTCCTGGGGGCCACCAAGTCCCTCTTCTCCCCTGCCACCTCCAAGCAACTCCATCCAAAGGACACAGTTGTGGCTTCTACTGGCTCCTAATCCATGCACTCAGCAGCCCCAGCCTTAAAGCAGCCATGGCCCGAAATGCTCAGAGCAGTTTTTTCTTTCTCTTATCATGGCTTCTGCCACCTTCATGAATTCCATAGGTCTCTCCTCCTCTTCCCCTAAGCTCTAGCAACCCCAGCTTGGCTGTCATTGCATTTTTATAATTGTAAATTGCTTGATTTGTGGGACAGAGTGATGGTGGGGACCATGTATTCCACCATCTTGACTGGAACCAAGGTTCAACATTAGTAAACTAGAGTTATATGAGCCTAGCTTTAGAGACGGGGGAAAGGGACCTGTGTGCATAATAACACTGAGAAGGAAGTTTGCCTGTATAAGGGAAAAAAGATTTTTTTCTCACCCATTGCTAGTTTATGGCTGAAATCCCTATAACAAAAGACAGATTAACAAGAGAAATGCATACAATTTTATTTAACATAAGTTTTATGTGACATGGGAATCAGAAATGGACACTCAAAGATACTGTGTATTTTTATGGACAGTCATGCAGAATTATGATTGGAGGACAAAAGGGTACGATCTAACAAACTTGGAGGAACTTAGCAAGACCCATTTGTTCAGATTCTTCTGTGTCCCTGTGCCTTCAGAAATAAGGACACTTCTTTCCTTTGGGTATAGGGAGGACCCCTCTGGAATAAGGGTCTTGTGACCTACTTTAGAGGAAAGTCACAGAATTTTTTTATGGCCTCCTTCAGGGGAGAATGGTGGGAGAAAATCAGGGAGACCCTCATGCTTCTACTGCTTTCTCAAATGCCAAGGTGCCGTATTTTGGGGTAGTGTGTCCTAAACCCCATCAACTATTCTGAAGAATAGGGAACTTAGGTTGAGAGAGTCAACTTTTTTTCATAGGCCAATCAGGTAGGAGATGGTAGAACCAGTTTTTGAACCCGTATCTATGGACTTGACTGCTCTAGGCACTCCAAGAGGAATTACTGAGGTTGTGGCAATACGGTGTTTTATAGACTGTTCTGGACATATCTTTTAAAGGCTATGTAAACTTCTCTCCTAGACAAGCAAGAGACTGGGTGTTGCTAAGTGGAACCAAAGACAGTTAGTTTGGGAATTAAAGAGGCCTACTAAATCTAGTGTTTCATCCAAAGAAACAGGGCAGGGGTGACAACGGAGTTGGAGGCAGAGAGCCTACACCAAGTCAGCCAGCTGGAGTGAGAGACTCTGGAGGGGAAATTTGAGACTGGCTTAGAGAGATTTCCTGAGCTAGCCAGGCCCTTTATAGGCACTTTGTGGCTTTCACCATAAGTGAGTGGGGAGCAGTTCAGGTTCTAAACCAGACTGGCCACTTGTCACTATTTATCACCATTTAATTTGGTTAACACCCAGCCCCTTGGGGGCCTGTAGTGAAGTCCACGCTTGCCACATCCTATGTAAAGTTCTGCCTGACTCTCTAAGACATCAGTTTTTCATGGTGTTTAATCTAGTTGGGGTCTAAATCAGTCATCTTGGAGGTGGTTGATGATGCTGGTATGGGAAGGGAATATTTTTCCATTGATTACTGTGACTCTGTTGGCATTGTTAAAATTCCAGAGGCTATATATGGCATGTGCAGAGAACTTTGTTCATTATTGAATGAAGAGTTTAACGGGCTGGAATTAGAGTGAATGAAACAGAAGGAGATCCCTGCCACCATGGAGCTTGCTTGGAGTTGGGTAGGAGTGAGTGAATAATAAAATATACATAATAAGTAAGCAAATGATATACTGTGTTAAAAGGTGGTAAGTATATGAGAAAAAGAAAAAGTGGAGCACAGTAATGGGGTGAGTTGCAATTTTAAATAGGGTAGTCATTAAATTTAGAATTGCTCATTAGAAATAGCAATTAGAAAAGGCAGAATTAAAGAAAATACAGTGTGGTAACAGGAATGGGAAGTTGGGTTGGTATCATAAATTGACTCGTCTTTAGAATTAGACTTAACTTATGTCAGTATGATTTTCACAAAGCAGCTCCGTGCCATTATTTCCATCTATATTAGAAAATAGGTTCACCTTTGTCTCTCAGATTCATCTTTTGTCTCTTTTTCTTTTCTTGTCCCTTCTCCATTTTCTTTTTTTCTTTCTTCCTCCTTTCTTCTTTCTTCTTTCTGTCTTCCACTTTCTTGAAACAAAAAATTTGAAGCCATGGTCCCCACCCTTAAGAAATTTGCAATCCAGTTAAGGTATAAAGAAGACCCAAACAAAACCATTTGAGAGCAATATGTCAATGATAATATGAATAAGCTATCCTATTTAACATGTCTGGAATAAATTAATTATCAAACAGAGTGGGATTATTTAAGTAACATTGGGGGGGCAGGTGCATTTTGATCTTGGTTGATGGAACTAATGATAGAAAGAAGGGCAAACATCCTGAGGAATTACATGGACAAAGCACGTGGAGGCAGAATTTTAGCAAGTTGCATTCAAGGATTTGTAGTGAGATTGGCTTGGGTGGAGTGAACAGATTTAGTTGGATGAATGACCGTGGAGGAATAAGGGAGTCAGAGAGTATAAATTAAGTGTAAATTAAAGATGTAGAATGCTGGTCTGAGGGGGTTAGATTTTTTCCAATACTTTATTGAAAATGCTGAGAATAGAACTTGGAACTCTCTGAATCTTAGTTAAACCACTGAACTGTGTTGAGTAAAGAAATGACCCCTTCAACCTTACTAAAATTCAGAAATTACTTACTGTTCTCAGGCTTCTGATTTAGCATATAAATCAAAATATGGGATATGTTCTGAGAGACGGGGAGTAAGGGGAGACTATATATAGTTTTCTTTGGGGCCATCCAGTTCCACTTCATCTTCCCCTTATTTGCAGTCTCACTCTGTTGCCTGTTGATTTTTTTCTTTTTTCCTCTCTTTGGTAATGTTCTTCTGAGTTTGATGTTTCTTTTCTATTCAACAGACTGTACTGACTATCTTTGAAGTTAAGGACAAAGTTCAAGATTGAGCTATATCTTTCACAGAACTGAAACAGGGAATTTAGAACAGAGTGGCCTTAACCTCCACCTAAATGTCCCTTGTAGCAATGCGGGAATAGAGTTCTTTATACTTCCTACTTATTTTGGTCTTTTGTCTCTGCCCATTCATTTCATGCAGCTTCTGAGTGGACTTTTCAATGGACCATCTGAGCAGTTTACCACATATCATGTTGTTGAGCACTTTTCCTGTGCAGCTCCCCAAAAGGGGAATTCTTTCTTCTCAGCTACATAATCCAGGCTTATTTCTCTCTAGATACATCTTAAAATATCTTATTTGTGGATTTTCTAAATTTTTATTTCTTTTTGTTTTCAGATTGTTTCTGTTATGGGTGTGTTACTTATGGCCATGGTGCTTATGACAACGACAGAAAGGTAAATATGCTCAATGGATCCTTTGCGTTCACTTGCTGTTTGATTCTGTGTTGCTGCTGAATCATACTTTTTTTGGCTGATGATGAGATGGGACAGACATAATGTGGGGAAAAAATAAAATCCAAACAAAACCACACCTAACCAATTATTTCTGTGTAGATCCAAATAATATGTGATATGTACATATTAAAAGTTATGTTAGAGAAGGATATATGATAATATAGAAGAATATTCATTATACAGTATTAGATGAAAAAAGGAGGCAACAAAACAGGAGGTAATAACATCATTTATCTGCCTGGATAAAAAGACAGATACTGAAATTTCAGTAAAGGTTATTTCTAGATGGTGAAATTATCAGTAATTTCTTTTTTCTTTCTTTCTTTCTTTCTTTTTTTTTTGGTGTGTATTTTCTACAATTACCTTATGTTACCTTTTTAGTAAAGAAAAAGTCAATTTTATTTCCCCATGAAAGGTAACCTTGGTTGGTTATTACACAAATTTAATTTTCTAAATAAGAGTTCTGAGTTAAAATGGCTACTTTAAAAGCAAACAAGCAAAAATAAATAAACTAACTATACCACTTCAGTCTCAGTCCAGAATGGACTGATTTGAATTTGTTCATTTATTCATCCATTCATTTATTTAACAAGTATTTATTAAGCACCTGCTGTGTATAAAACACAGTGCTGGTAGCGGGATACTGGTATAATCCTGTCCACTGGGCGTTAATGTCTAGATGCCAAGTACACAATTAACTATAGTAGTGGGCAAAAGGAAAAACAAAAAATGGTTTGCAGGGGACAGTCTCCATTTCCTATTACCTATTCATATGTAGATCATGTCAGATCTTATAGTTCAGATTTTTGGTTCTGAAAATATAGTTCCGATAGCTAATTATAGCAATAGCTAATATTTATTAAGCACATACTATGCTGTAAGCACGTGGTTCTCAAAGTGAGGTTCATGATTCCCTGGGGTCCCCGGGACTTTTTCAGGAGGTCCACAAGGTCAAAAACATTTTCATAACAATATTAAGATATTATTTACTTTTTAACTGTGTTGGCATTTGCACAAATAGTGTAAAAGCAATGGTGGGTGTAGTGGGTTGAATTTTGTCCCCCTAAAACTCACTGAAGTTTGAATTGTGTCCCCCAAGTTTTTTGTATTAGAAACCTGGCCCCCACTGTGACTGTTAAGAGGGTGGGAAACTATTATGGTAATTGAAAGGTGGGGCCTGGAAGAGGTGATTAGATTGTAGAACCATGCCCTAGTGAATGGATTAAAAATGGTGATCAGGGACGTGGTTTTGAGGGCTTTAAAAGAAGAGAGAGGAGAGTCTGTCTGTCTCTCTCTCTCTCTCTACTCTGCCGTTTCACAATGTGACACCCTGCATCACTGTCACCACCACCAAGACCCTCACCAGATGTGTTCCCTGGACTTTGGACTTCCTGGCCTCTGAAACTGTAAGCAATACATTTTGTTTTCTTTATACAATACCCAATTCCATGTATTTTGTTATAAAAAACAGAAATGGACTAATATAGTGGGTAAAAAACTGTTGGTGCCTTAATGTGAATCAAAGTAGTTACTGTTGTATTCATACAACAATATACTGCCATGCACACACAAGAAAGAAAAAGCCAATTTCACTTAAGAATGCTTTGATTAAGCAGTAAAAATTACTAATTTTATTAAATCTAGACCCTTAAGTACACACTCATTCAGTATTCTGTGTGACAACATGGGAAAAATTGCTAAAGCCCTCCTGATGCACAGCAAAGCATGATGGTTGTCTTGAAGAAAAACACTTGTGTGAGTGAGTAGCCTCTTTTTTCATGGAACACCATTTTTATTTGAAAGAACAGCTAATAGGCAAATCATGTTTATTTAGAGACAGGTATTTGGCAGATGTTTTCTCAAAAACGAATGAAGGAAGCCTGTCACTTCAAGGAAAAACAACGAACAGTATTTGTTGCCAATGCTAAAATTTGACCTTTCATGTGAAAATTAGAATTTCGGAGGCCTTATACCACTGTGAACTTGTCAGCTTCCCAAAACCTACAGACTTTTCTGATGAGATCATAGTGCTATTAATGAATGTGATTTTTTTTCCATATTGTATAATGAAGCATATCAGCATTTGGAAGATCTGCATAACTCAGCAAACCAAAACTTTCCAAATGACCAGTGCATAACAGCATAAGATCACATGTGGGTAAAAGACCCATTCAAAGTGCGAGACAGACCAATGTACTTCAATGCAACAGAGTATGAAAAATTTATTGATATTATTTCAGATTCCACATCTCAACTAACCTAACTAACCAAACACTATTTGTCAAGTTGATAGAGCATTTTTAAAAATCCACAATTATCTGAAAGAACTATTAAAATACTCCTCTCTTTTCAGCTACGTTTCTGTGTGAGGCCTAATCTTCTTCATACACTTAAATAAAAACAGCATATTACAATAGATATTAAAGCCAGACACTGAAGAGATTTACATAAATAGAAAACAATGCCGGTCTTCTCATTTTTTGCTGAAAATATAGGTTTTTTCCCATAAAAATGTTATTTATGTTAATATGTAATTTACGTAACATATAACAAGGTTTAATATTGTTATTTTTAAATGAACTCATAAATACTTAAATGTGAATATCCTAAATATCTATAGATATAACCCACATAAACAAATGCTCTTTGGAATTTCCAGAAACTTTTAAGAGAATAAAAGTGTCCTGAAACTAAAAAGTTTGAGAATTGCTACTCTAGACATCACGTAAATCATTTGATATGCATAATCTTGCTTAATCTTCAGAACCATTCTAAGAATTACATCCACTACTCTTATTTTCATTTTACAAGTGAAGAAAATGCGTTTGAGAAAGTTTAAAGACTTGTCCAAGATCGGATAGCTAGTAAAAGAGAATTACAAACTCAGGAAGTCAGTCCAGTAAACAATTTGTTTTGAATGGTGTAGAAGAAGAGAAAGGTTTCAGAGAGGGCAAATTTGAACCAGCTGTGAAGGATGAATCAACTAGGAAAAGGAGGGAAGTGTGTTTTAGGCAGGAGCGGTAGCATGAGTAAAGGTTTTGTGAGTGAATGGATAGGGCAGGGGTTCCTAACCTTTTTTCTGCCAAAATCCTTTTGATAATCTGGTGAAACCTATTGAACCCTTCTCAGCATAATTTTTTAAGTGAATAAAACAAAATACATAAGATTAGGAAGGAAGACAGTTATATATTATACATGCAGCTATCAAAATATAAAAACTCCCAATATGTGATATAGTAATATATATTCTTTCTTATTCATGCATTAAATAAGATCTAATGGTGAGACATATTGCTGAATGTAAGTTATATTTTGGAACATCTATAACGTGGTATGAAAATATCTGTGATTTCTACTGATGACAAAGTCACAGGTACTGTTAATGCTACAGTGGTTTGTTGTCCACAATTATAATGGAAGGAAATGCTAGATTTCATTAGAGGATAGTGAAAATAAAGATGTAAAATTTTTCATCTAAGTTCACATGTTTGAGGGTCATTCGACTCCAAGTTAAGAACACCTAGGTCTAGGGTAAGTTTCATGTCCTTTTATTTATGTTGCCAGTCCTCTCATGAAGAAAGTACTAATGAACAAAGAATGAATAGTAGCAGCAGCAGTAATAGTAGTAGTACTAGTACTAGTAGTAACAGTAATAGCAGTAGCAGAAGCCACAGTAGTAGTAGTAGTAGTAGTAATAATAGTAGTAACAGCAGCAGTTGCAATAGTAGTTATTGCTATTGAGCACTTAACTACATGCCAAGAATTCTTCTAAGTTCCTTACATATAAAGGCCAGAAGTGAGGCAGCTCTCCATAGGAAGGACAGAAAGCTGAATAATCCACAGATTAGGTAAATAATCCAAAGCACTAAAAATTAATCATACTTTTACTGTAGTAGGTATTACTTAACTTTCTGGAAAAGGAAATAGAAGGAAAAGGAAATTGACTCTATTTGAATTAGAAATAATTGGAATAAGCTCTAAAATTCTATAATTTTTTGAAAGCCATAGGTGTTGAAATGTTGAGTTACAACTTTGTAGCTCATGTGAATATGTATATATTTTAATTGTATTCATGAGAATATAGGGTACGGTATAGTATAGCTAAAATATTCTACAGCATGCCTAAAATATGTATATAATTATAAATTTGGAGGGAAAGTTATTAACCTGTTTAAAGGGAATTTTACAGTATTTTTGTACTTTGAGAATTCCAACTTTTTATTATGTACTTTTAAAATTCTAGCTCCGACTAATCATTCTTTTCTCAGAATTACGGAGGTGCTCTCTCAGTACCACAAGTTTAACATTGAAATATTCTGAGCCCTCTAATGTATCTTTTCCTTCCACAACTGCACTATAAGCCTTTGAGGGCAAAGATCAGATCTAACATATTTTGCATTAGTCACAGCACCTGGGAATGTGGGCACTTTGATTGGTAGAGTTACTTATCAAATAGTTTGTAAAAGTCTATTCTCAACCAAGCTTCAATGTTCAACATTATTCTAAATATCTAAACAATTCTATTCCTTTCACATTATCAATACTATGAGATTTGCTTCTTATATATCTATTTACATGGTGACCTAGAACTATTTCTGCTGTCACGTTAAAAATTATTTAAGACACATGATTATTCTTCTCTAATTGAAGCCACAAGCAGAAATGATTAAAGAGTAAATATTTGCAATGAGCCAAGTCTGAATAGCATACAGTTTCCTTGGTCTGTAGTTTCTTTTGCAGTTCAATGTCCTTCATTCAGTCAGTAAACATACAGTGAATGTCTCATGTGGTCTAGGACAGATCAATTCAGGTAAGAGAGCAAAGCAAAGTTAGTGAACTTGAGAGAAGGCATGGTGAGGGTGGAGCTTTACAAGTCACTTGCTTTGCTGAATCAGTGTGCACTGAAAGGAGTGGGAGGAAAAGAGCTGGAGCAGTAGCTGGAGAAGCAGTGAAGAGCTGGACAGAGAGGATAGGGCCTCGAGAAAAAATAAAGACACCTCCTGGAGGCTGTTAGGCACTGACTTGGTGTTTTATGGTAATAAATGAAGGTAAGGGCAGAGAGGGACTTGAGGAATTGCTATCCTTGGAAATTCTGCCTAATGGCCTGATATCAGAGCATTTATCCAACTCACTATGGGGTCCAAAAGGGATTAAGTATAAGGGGGGCAAGAAATTTATCTTCTGATTTGTTAATCTATAAAATAAAATCAGAGTGGATGTTCATATATTTCTGCTTGACATAGAGGCTGCTCTTATAGAGAATAAACTTAATGGAAGAGAATACTTTTTAAAAAAAATCTTCTACTTTTATTATCTAAGTAATAAAAGTTAGCATTTATTGAGCATCTACTATGTGTCACCCTTGATGTTAATGGCTTTTAAATATTATTGTTACTATCATCATCATGATTGTTGAAAATAACTAAGGTTTATTCAGTATTTACTATGTTCCAGGCATTGTTCTAAGAGTTTCACATGTATTAACTCATCAAATTCTAATAATGCTGTAAGGTAAATGCTATTATTTTCCTCATTTTACAAATGTTGAAACTAAGGCACAGAGAGATCAAGTAACTTGCCCAAGGTCACACAGCTCATAAGGAACAGAGCTGAGATTTGATGTCATAGAAGTACCAATATGCTGCCATATTTATTAAAGGAAGTAATATTATGTAACATGCCTACTAGGTGCCTATCACATAATAGATACCCCTAAATTTTTGTCTCCCCATCTTCTTCCTCACCCCCTCATCAGCCTACTGAAAGAATGACTTTTTAACTTAAGAACCCCCACAAATATTCACACTGCTTTTTGTTTCTCTCATCATCTTTTTTTTTTTTTTTTAATTTCCGGTTGGCCAGTGCCAGATGGAACCCTGGACCTTGATGTTATCGGTACCATGCTCTAACCAAACGAGCTTGGTGGCCAGCCTCATCATCATTCTTAGGCTTTTTGTTAAATTTGCTTATATGACATGAAACATAATGAAAAGAAAATTTCCTTTTCTAAAAAGAATAAATACTTCATTTCCTTACCTTATGCAATTTAGAGGCTAAAAAGTGCAGCTTTAGAAAGTTTATAAAAAGTCCCAGAAGACAAGGAAAGGAGGGAAAGGAGCAAACACTGATTGAAAACCTCTCTTTCAGTTGTAGAAACTTTAGGTATGGTTGCTCATTTATTCCTCATGACTCCTGTAAGGTATTGATTGTCATTTTGTGGAAAGGATATCTGAGGCTAAGAGATTTCAGGCAGCTTCCTTGTTAAGAAGAGATGGAGCCTAGGACCGTCTCTGATGTCTGTAACGCTGTTGTCTTCCCCACAGACCCAGGAACCATGTCTTTAGAATACTTGATCCCAGAAAGTTTCCAGTTTGGGAGTTCAAATAAGAAAGAGATGATTCTAAAGAACGTACTAAGTCTGAATTTTACTGGCAAAAATCACTCTTTTATTCCAAACAACTTCCTGAACTACACAGCTGTTTCCTCTTTTGAATCCTTGGTGGCTAAGTTAAGCAGTATTTGCCCAAATGCTAATCCTTAGATTATGCATCTCTTAATCAATTTGGCCGTAATTAGGTTGAGCCTACAAATTGTCATTCCAGGAATAATGATTGTCTTTAAGAGGCAGCAAGAAAAGCATGAGCATCATTTTTTGCTATTTCATACCTCTGCTCAACACTCCTTGCCTGTGATGGGTGGCAGAGACAGGGGAGCATGGGGCATTGCTCTTATTTCATTCCTACAAGCGGGTGACTGGTGGGCATGTAATTACATTGTTCTGGGCATGGGCTTTGGTTTAAGGTTAGCTTCTGTTTTCATGTTTGCTTCTCTGGCTTGCCTCCCTATTTGAGGCAAAGGACATTTACATCATCTGCTGCACCCTGCTAAGCATAACATTGTGCATCAAAAATTAATAAATAAGATTTTATGAGTTGTGTGTCTTCATTTATATATAACTGCTTTTATCTGAGGAGCTTAAGGAATTTTCTAAGTATTGCCTCAATGCTAAACCCTACATGAGCTATGGTATTGTACTTCTGGCAGCTCTCAGGAGTAGCCTGTGAGCCCAGTAGTGGGTACTGTGTGTCATTCATCATTGTAGACCCAGTGCTTGGTGCAGGGTGCTTGGGAATTATCTCTTGTTAAGTCTCTTCTTCCCACCTCAACTGAGAGTAGGAAATCAGACCTTGTATTGGCATAGCCAAGGCCTGTTTTCTCCAGACTCATCCCCACCCTACCACTCTTTCCAAGCACCCCTGGCAGTTTGAAAAGAAGCATAGTGAACAGAATCAGTCTTAAACTCAGATCCTATCAACTCTGTAAACACTTGAGTTCTCACTGACTGCTAACTCTATTGTTTGTGATGTTTTTGACTTAGCTGTCTAAATTTGTAATCACTGCCTGTAATTCCAAATCTGTCTGTCTGATAATCCTACCTTCCTGGACCTTCCATTCCTCCTGCTCAGCTTTGTTATACCGACCCGTGCCCTAGGGTGCCAGGGAATCTGAAAGCAGTTTTTTCCTGTGATGTTATGGATATGGAAACTGAAATTGACTGAGAAAGATGCAAGTTGATACTCAAAGAGTTACTATGGGGTATCCTCTTCCATGGTCTCAGGATAATTCATTCAAACAGCAATGAGTGTATGCCTCTTTATCAGGCATTTTCTAGGTGTGAGAGATACAGAGATGTATAAAATAAAGGCCATCTTTAAGGAACTCATAGTCAGGGGAAAACATAAGCCTGCAACACAACTAACTACAATATAGTAGAATGGCTAATAGGAGCTCTGTGAAGGGAGCAACTAATTCTATCTGAGATATATAGGAAAAGCTATACACAAGAGGTGACAATTGCACAATAAGTAGGAGTTACTATTCCATTGGTACACCCCCCTTGTGTATGCTTAGGCATACCTGCTGCATTCTTGCCCAGCCCCAATTCCTCTCCTCACAAGGTGAGAAGTTCTAAGGCTAAGTGGTATGTTTTATTTCATTGGTATGTTTTATTTATTTATAAGTGATATTTATTTATTTTGGTGTTTGGTAAGTGTATTAGTCTGTTTCTGTTACTTGCAACAGAGATACCTGAACTGGGTAATTTGTAAGGAAATGAAATTTATTACTTACAGTTTCAGAGGTTGGGAAGTCCAAAGTCCAGGGAACACACTTCGTGAGGGTCTTTGGTGGTGGCTTTACAGCAATGCAGGGGTCTTACATGGCAGAAAATGGCAGAGCAGAGACAGAGTGACAGCTCCTCATGTGCTGTCCTTTTAAAGTCCTCAAAACCACACCCTTGGCCAAGAATTCACTAGGGCATAGTCCTCACAATCTAATCACCTCTTCACGGCACCACCTTTCAATTGCCATAATAGGATTTCCAACCCTCAACAGTTATAGTAGAGATCAAGCTTCTAATACATAAAACTTGGAGGACACAATTCAATCCATATCACTTTGATAAAGTGGTTTGAAACTATGAAATGTGGGCAACAGTTTCTAAGGGACAATTATAGCTTTTTTCTTATTTTCACCTCTGTCTACCTTGTATTCCACCCCTGAAATCTCCCTCGTGGAGACCATCCCTCTACCCTCTCAATCTATATGTCTCCAGAGGTAGGCATGTGACCAGCTTGATTAATTAAGGTATCCAATGCTTTTGGCCACAGTAATAGCTGTAAGATTGATCGAATGGTCCAATCAGAGTCAATGAAATGGAAGAGAACTTTTGTTGAAACTTCTGGGAAAGAAGTTCACTTTTTCCTGCTGGGCTTTATTCATGAGAAAATGTAAGGTCTGGGGCTGCTTGAGCCGTATGACAAGGAAGACTGGAACCAGCGTGGAGGAAAGCAATACTGAGATAGAGAGGTCTATCCTAGCGACATTACCTCAGCCCGAGATCAAGCTGTGCCAGAAGAAGCTAGAGAAATCCTTGGCCTTTTCTTCTATATAAGCTGATGAAGCTCCTTTTTGCTTAGGCAAGTTTGGATTGGGCTTTCTATCTTTATTCACACATGGCTGAGGAATATAGAAATGATTATTCAGAAGGGGAAAACATCTGGGAGGAACATGAGTGCATTCCAAATATTTGAAGAATGCTGAGTAGCAGAATTAATTGAATATTCTCTGTGCCCCCAAGGGGTAGAACTAAAAACAGTGGGCAGAAGTTTCAGGTGGTATATTAGTCCATTTCTGTTGCTTCTGTTGCTTATAACAGAGAGACCTGAAACTGAGTGATTTATAAAAAACAATGTTTATTGCTTACGGTTTTGGAAGCTGCAAGTCCAAAGTCCAGGGAAAACATCTGGTGAGGTCATAGAGCAACTCAGGGTATCACATGGTGAATATGGCAGAGCAGAGAGAGAGAGAGAGAGAGAGATACTTAAGTGCTCTCCTTTTAAAGCTCTCAGAACCACACCCACAACCACCATTAAACCATCAACTGGATTAATCCATTCACTATGGTACGGTCCTACACCTAATCACCTCTTCAAGGCCCTACCTTTCAATTACCATAATAGGATTTCCTACCCTCCCAACAGTCACAGTGGGGATCAAACCTCTATGAGTCTGGGGGACATCCAACCCACAGTAGGTGGTCAGATTTCAGATCAATATAAGAAATAACTTTTTAACTCTTGGGGATCTTTCCCAATGATTCAATGTGAAGGAATGAGCACTTAGGGAAAAACATGGACAGTAGAAGAAACATATCTGTCCCCATGTTAAAAGCATCTTGAAATGGTCGAAGACAATTTAAAAGTAGTCTGATTCACCTTTATCAGTGCATCGAGATTTTAATACCAGAGCTTTCATTTAGCTTTAATTTCCTCAAAGTCACAGAAAATATGTTTATTTACTTAATTACTCTTATTTCTCTAGACATGCTGGGCTGTGACCCATTGGTGGGCCATGGAATCAATATCGGGGTTGGGGAGCATCATTCTTTTAATGAAACAGAAGAGAATTACCTGTAATAAGGGCAAGAGGTGTTCTCTGAGACATTTCATTCCCTTTTATAAACAAAAGATACATATAAAGAGGCAGTATAGAGTAATAGTTAAAAACATGAACTTTGGAATTGGACTAACGGAATTCAAATTCTAGGACTATGCTTATTAACTGTTATGATGAGAATTAAATGAGATGATATAGGTAAAGAACTGAGCAAGAGCCTGACACATAGTAAGCACTCAATAAATGTTAGCTACCCTATTATTATTATTATTACTAGACAATTCCTAGGATCCAGAAATTGGTTCCTATGGGAGGTGAAAGCCTGTCTCTGCTTTTCAGGACCCCAGATTTTGTCAAATGAACTGAAACTTTCTATATGATTTTGTTAGGGAGAAAAAAATTGCCAGTTTCTTGTATTCTCTGGTGGGGCTAAATGATGCTACATTGTCAATTGCCATCAAAAACCGATAGCAGAACAATGAAAATAACCAAAGTCATTAGCCTGCAAGCCTTCCCATTAAACAGAAGGCATGCTTATTTATCTTTATATCTTAGCATCTCCCAGAGTACCCGGAAAATAACTGCTTAAATGTTAATAAACATCTCTTAAATTTGGTCTTTTGATACTCTTTCCACCTAAAACTCCTCTGTCCTTTGTTTCAACAAGAAATCTTCCTCAGTTCTTAAAAAAAAAAAAAGAAAATTAACTCTTCTCTGTTTAACCTCCACTTCCCCTACCCCCACACAAGCCCCAGAATAGGAAAGGAGCATGCACACACACACACACACACACACACACACACACACACACACACACACACACACACACACACACACACACACACACATACACACACACACACACACATATTCGATGCCATATTAATGACTTTACAATCTTCAGGGATATTGGCTGTTTTTAAGCATCTATTATATATCCTTGTCACTGAACTCGTGATTTCCCACTTTATCTCATTCAGAACCCGTGGATGAATACCATCTGGTCCTGGTGATTTACTGCATAGAGTCCTCAAGTTGCTCTATACCTTTCTCCTCAGAGACTGAAGAATCTCTGTCAAGGCCATTCTCTGCTTTGCCATAAAATGTGTCCTTGGAACAGGAATTTCCCCATTGTCTTCTTCAATAAATACTGATTCAAAGTATTCATTTAGCTGCTCCTCTCCTTCATCATTCCATTTAATATTCTCCTTCTCCTAATGAAAGTTCCCAACATAACAGACATAATCACCTTGCATTTTAATGCCGTGAACTCTTTATTACTATTATTGTTTATCTTAATGCTTCTACATGTTTGTCCCATTATCTCTTTGACTTCTGTTAGGTCTTGGCTGATACAGCTTGAGTTCCCATCAGAGTGTATGGCTTACAAAGAATGTTCATTTTTCAATAGAGTTTTTAAAAAATAATTATTGTTGGTTTTTCTACTATAAAATGAGAGTATGTTGTGCCTAGAAAAAAGTTTGAAAAGTAGAAGAGGGTGCATCTTCATAAACAAGCACGTATAATCTTCTTTTGCCTAGATGGTATATGTTTCCAGGGCCTACCATGTGCATTTCTTTCTGGCACATAACCCACCTGATTGCCTTTCTCCTATTCTTTCATTCTTGTGTGTTGTGCTGTGGGATTGGTGAGAAACACCACCTCTTCTAACTGCAGACATGGTTGGGGTATCTCCTTGCTCAGCCTTTGTGAAGGATACAGTATCAGGTATGTCCTGCAGGGAGGCCTGGCCCCTGAAGGCCTCATTTACTGGATAGTGTGGAGCACTCACCTCCCCAACAACTCACCACATTCTCTATTTTCATCTAATCTCACTTCCCCAACAACTACCAGTACCTCACCAAGTTCTCTTTTTTGCATCTAATCCCTTTTTTATTCTACAAGTCCCCAATTTAATATTCTTCTTACAGACCTTCATTTCTCTTATACCTCAGCAAATTTCAGCCTAATCTCATGGAAACTGAACTCTGACTACGCCCCCAGAACTGTCTTTGGTGAACTTCCCTTCTCTGGTGAACTAACCCTGACCAAAGTTCAGGGCCATTTTGAGCTGAGCTGTGGTGACCTTCAGGCTGCTTCCTCCCACCTTCCCCTTGGGCACCGTGGTGCAGTGAAAGAATGAGGCTTTGGAGTCTGACTATGAGTTTGAGTCATGGCCTCTCACTATTTGGGCTAGTAACAGAATCTCACTAAACTTCCCATTCCCTCATCTGTAAAATGAGACAGTCACACAGTCTGCTCTTTTAGAACACATTTTAAAAACTATTATTACCTGACTCCTATAATGCATTCTATATGTCAGGTATTATTTTGAGTACTTCACAGATATTAACCCACTTATACAACTAGTTGTGATCCTAAGAAAGCTCAGGTGTTTATCCAATTATGTGAATTGTTTATACATTTGTAATAAAATTTCATTATAAAACAGTTGTTTCAGAGGAGAAAAAGGGATTAGGATCTAGAGAGTTTAGACTTGTAAAAACAATTATTTTAATTTTGGGGGGATTTTCAATATTAAAAAGTTTGTTTTGGGCTGACCCCATGGCGCACTTGGGAGAGTGCGGTGCTGGGAGCGCGGCAGTGCTCCCGCCGCGGGTTCAGATCCTATATAAGGATGGCCAGTGCGCTCACTGGCTGAGCGCGGTGCGGCTGGTCACAAAAAGACAAAAAAAAAAAAAAAAAAGTTTGTTTTAAAAAAGAATATATAGTATAGTGGGTTGAATGGTGCCCACCCCTCCCCCCAAAAGGTAAGCCCACTGGGAACCTGTGAATGTGACCTTATTTGGAAATAGGTTTTTTTTCCAGATATAATTCAGTTAAGAATCTAGAGATAATGTCATCCTGCGTTAACTGGGTGGGCCCTAAATCCAACGACACATATACCTACAAGAGACAGAAGAGGAAAAGACACGCAAGCATAGGGCAGAAAGCCATCTAAAGACAGCAACAGAGATTGGAGTGATGCATCTACAAGCCAAGGAATGCCAAGAAGCCACCAGAAGCTAGGAGAGAGGTGAGGAGGTGAGATATGAAACAGATTCTCCCTCAGAGCCTCCAGGAGGGACCAGTCCTTCCAACACCTTGACTTTGGGCTTCTGATCTCCAGAACTATGAGAGAATAAATTTATGTAGTTTTAAATCACCAAATCTGTTGCAATTTGTTATGGCAACCCCAGGAAAAAAATAACAGGTATGTTGTGTATTATAGGCTAAAAATCATAAATCAAGGGATCAAAACAGGGCAGAAACAATCCTAAACAACACAGCAGTATGAACAAAACATAAAACCAGATCAAAAGCAACAGATTATCTAGAGCTTTAAAAAAACAGCAGCATAGTTCATAACCACAGTCAACAACAGACAATAAGGCCAAGTAAGTTGAGCCAACTGCTCAACCAAAGCTGCTAAATGTTACTCTACTCTTGGGATACCAGCTTTTTAAAGGGTGAGGTACTAATTTCCTATTACAATTGTGTAGTTACCAGTGGAAGCCCACATGATGCAAAACATATTCCCTAATTAATCAATCAAGTTATATCTGGTAGTCAAGCACAAATTGGAGCAGTAGAAGAAATCCCTGCATGTATCCTACTGCTTTACTATGAAGCTTACAAATGAAATAAGGCAAATACATCTCCTAGCACATTCACTGGTACATAAGAAGTGTATTATGTATGCACCCGTTCCTCCATAGAAAATAAGTAGTCATCAGCAGAAGCAAAGAATGTGTTTTAAACATAGCAGGTTTTTTGTAAATATTGGGGATGTAGATCTATTTCTTTCTTTTATGACCTTGCACTTTCACAACACTGACAACTGTTGTGTTTATAATCCAAACCATCAGGCCTTCAACACAGCAGGGAATTCCTGAAGCTTTAGAGGAGGTGAGTGACATCAACAGAACTATGTATTTGGAAGATCTTACAATAGGCGAGAATTTCTAATGGCAGGGGATAATATTATGATATGTACAGGGCTGATTTTTAGAATTTTGTGATATAAAAAGTGAATGTAACTAGTATCTTCAGGGAATGATGAGGAGAACGGAATCCAGTCCAACAAAACGTAACATAGCAGCCCACATTCAAATGTTGTCTTCATGCAGTCCAGTTCACTCATTCATGCATCCGGTCACTCAACCCTCTTACCTAATCATTTGTTGTGTGTCCAGAACCACATTAGGTACTCCAGAACTTAAAAATAGTGCAGGTGAAAGTCCTGAAGGACACTTCAGATGATGTATATGTACCAATTAGTAAATGGTTCTGAGATAATAACAGGAAGGCTGTGTAATTTTGTGGAATGCACTAAGTGGCTATGCCAAGAAATGTTTTAAGTAGCATTGGAAGGGCAGAGATAGGTAAAGTATTTTGGATAAGGGCTTTTAAATTGGGTCCTAGAGGAATATTAGAGAATTGACTTTTTCAGTGTGTCTGCTGCTCTGCTAATGATACCATCCTTCCAGTCTCTAGGCCTACAACTACTGCACATATTTATTGAATGAAAAAAGAAGAGAATGAATGAGTCATCATTGTCTCCTCCATGCAGCACCAGGCTAATCTTCCAAATACATAGTTCTGTTGATGTCACTCACCTCCTCTAAAGCTGCAGGGATTCCCTGCTGCCTCCTGAGAAAGAGTGGAAAGTGATGAGCCACATCTTTCAGGTCACATATTCTTGGGTTTGAGTTCCAAACATTCTCCGTCTGCCCTCCATACTGTCCTATCCAATCCTATTTCTCTTTGACATGCTTACTCTCCTTTTGATACCTACATCTAATCACATCACTTCTCCTCCACCCTACAACACCCCCAACCCCGGCTTAAAAACTTTCAGTGGCTGCCCCTTTGTCTTCAGAATCTGGCATCTGCCAACCTTCCAGCTTCTGCTTTCTTGACTCTCCTTTAAACCCCTCACTGCCTAGAAGATGCCCCATTTCTTTCTCCTCTGTGTGTTCACACAAACTTGAAATCCTCTACTTGGAATATTCTTCTCTATCATATCCCATCCCCCACCTCACCCTCATTATCAAGCTAACTCCTGTGCAACTTTCAGGCTTAAATGTCTCTTCATTCTTAACTTTACAGGAAAAAAAAAAAAAAACCCAATTAAAAAATGGGAAAAGGAGCTGAATAGGCATTTCTCAAAGGAAGATGTACAAATGGCCAACAGACACATGAAAACATGCTCAACATCACTCAGCATTCGGGAAATGCAAATGAAAACCACACTGAGATACTATCTCACTCCAGTCAGGATGACTAATATCCAAAAGACTGAGAATGATAAATGCTGGCGAGGTTGCAGAGAAAAAGAAACCCTCCTACACTGTTGGTGGAACTGCAAAATGGTGCAGCCCTTATGGAAAATGGTATGGAGGTTCCTCAAACAATTACAGATAGATCTACTGTATGACCCAACTATTCCACTGCTGGGTATATAACCAGAGGAATGGAAATCGTCATGTCAAAGGGATACCTGTACTCCAATGTTTATTGCAGCATTATTTACAATAGCCAAGAATTGGAACCAGTCCAAATGTCCATCATCAGATGAATGGATAATGAAACTGTGGTATATCTACACAATGGAATTTTACTCTGCTATAAAAAAGAATGAAATACTACCATTTGCAACAACATGTATGGACTTAGAGAAAATTATAATATGTGAAACAAGTCAGGCACAGAAAGAGAAATACCACATGTTCTCACTTATTTGTGGGAGCTAAAAACAAATAAATGAATAAACAAACAAACAAATGGGGGGGAGAAGAAGACACAATAATCACAACAATTCCTTGAACCTGTTGAGACAAGTGAACAGATATGATGTGGCGGGGAGGGGAGAGAGGGAAAAGGAGAAAGAGGAACAGGTAAAGGGTCATGAAAATCAACTGCAATGTATATTGAGAACTTAAAATTTAAAAAAAATGTCACTTCATTCTTGAGGCCTTCCCTCACTCTCTCGGCTATTAGGCTCACAGAGCATCTTGCTCTTCCATTGTAGCACACACCATACATGATTGTAATGACTTGTGCTATGGGTCAAATGTGTCCCCAAAAGTTAATGTATTGGAAACTTGACCCCCATTGTAAGAGTGTTAATAGGGTGGGAAATCCAATTACGGTATTTGATAAGTGGAGTTTTAAAGAGGTGATTAGATTGTGAGGACTGTGCTCTTGTGAGTGGATTGATCCATTCATGGAGTAATGGCTGTGGTTTTGATGGCTTTAAAAGAAGAGTGAGTGAGCAGGTTAGCTCTTTTGCTCAGGCCATTCTTGCCCTGTGATACCTTGATTGCCATGGGCCTCTGTGGAGTTCCCATGAAGAACAAGACCCTCATCAGATGCAACCCTGGATCATGGACTTCCCAGCCTCCGAACTGTAAGAAATAAATTTCATTTCTTATAAGTTACCAAGTTTCATGAATTCTGTTATAAGCAACAGAAACAGACTAATACAACTTGTTTATTGAATGCCTTCCTAACAGACTGGTGGTGCTGTGAAGGCAATGACTATGTCTGTCTGATTCATGGTTATCTTTAGTGCCTGGGACAGTACCTGGGCTAATGAATATTTTAAAAAATAAATTGATGGAGGCTTTGTCTTTGAGTTTTGCCAGTTTGACTATAACGTGTTTTGGAGAGGATCTTTTTGGATTGAATTTGTTTGGGGATCTTTGGGCTTCCTGGATCTGAAGGTCTGCATCTCTCCCTATACTGGGAAGTTTTCTGTTATTATTATTATTATTGAATAGGTTTTCAATGCCTTTTCATTTCTCTTCCCCTTCTGGAATACCCATGATTCAAATGTTTGCGCTCTTGAGGTTGTCTGCTAGCTCTTTTAGATTTTCTTCATTTTTTAAAATTCTTTTTTCCTTCTTTTTGTCTGCCTGGGTTATTTCAAAAAGATCATCTTTGAGGTCTGAAATTCTTTCTTCTGGTTGCTCTAGCCTGCTGCTCAAGCTTTCTGTTCTGTTTTTTATTTCATTGAGTGAATCCTTCAGTTCTAGGAGTTCTGCTACATTCTTTTTTAGGGTATTAATCTCTTTATAAGTTTCCTCTTTCTTATCCTGGATGTTTTTTCTTGTTTTGTTGTGTTCTCTAACTGATTCTTCTCTTATCTCTTTGAGTTTTCTTAAGATCAGTGCTTGGAATTCCTTTTCAGACATCTCAAGGGTTTCCTGCTCTATGGGGTCTGGTACTTGAGAATTACCATGTTCCTTTGTCAAATCTTCTTGTTTATTTGTAGTTCTAGTATTTTTTCATTGATGTTTGGTCATCTGGTAGGACACTTGTTTCTTCTGTTACTCTAGAGTGGGCTATGAGGGGAAAGACTTCCTCCTTATTTGTAGGCTCTGCTGGTGACTCTTGTACCAGTGCAGTGGAGTGTGTGGTTGGCTCCCTTGGCTCCTGCTCGGTCAGTGGGCAGGCTCTCTGGGACTTGGGTGTGGGCTGGCAGCTTCAGTGGGGGCGATGCATGGGAAAGCACTCACCTGGGCTCTGAAACTTGCTGGCTGCATGACTCTAGGCAGGCAACTTTGCCACTCTGAACATCATTTTTTTCTTTTGTAAAATTAAGATAATAGTTGTCTCATAGAGTCTTGTACACTCTAAATCACCATATAAAGTCCACTTTTAACGGCTTTCTGTGAGTAGACCCTCACTTGTCTTCCTACCTCATCTCTTGCTTCACCTAATAATGTATAGTTGGTGACAAACTGGACTTACTGCTTCTTCCTGAATATGTCCTATGTTTTTCCATCTTTGTGCCATTGCTCATGCTGTTCCCTCTGCCTGGAATCTCCTTTCTTCCATTTCCTTCCTCCCATCTTCTATCTCTTTCCTCTCATCTTAGTCCAGGGAGACAGGGAAGGCCTCAAGAATGAAGTGAAATTTATGTCTGAAAGATGCACACATATTAGCTTGATAATGGAGATGAGACAGAGGATGAAATATGATAAAGAAGAATATTCCAAGCAGAACATTTGAAAATTTCCAAATTTCCTCTATCCCAACTCCATGGAGTCTCCCTTGATTGTTCTAGTCAAAAGTTACCTCTCCTTCTTTTTAACTTTTGTGGCACTTTATCTGTCCTTTTTCTATAGCATATTTCACTTTAAGCATTGTATTACGACTATTTATGTACAACTTCTAGAATAGCAAGCTCTAAAGTTAATCTTTTTGGGCTCATATTTACCTACTCACCAGCAATATAACCATGGACTAGTTAGTGAGCCTATCTAAGCCTCAGTTTCCTTCTCTGTAAAATGGAGATAATAATACCTATCTCTTATGTTATTGGGGTAAAGGGACATTAAATGAGATTATATAAGTAGATCACTTAGCATAGTGACAGAAACATAATCAGTGATTATGTGCGAAACATAATCAACATTATCATCTTCTGCCTAATTAAACTGTGAGTTCTTCGAGGACAAAACTATGCTTTTGTTTGTTTGTTTTCACTTTTATTTTAGGATTCCCTATTGCACTTAACACAAAGTCTGGCCCCATAATTGTTGCTCAGTTAATATTTGTTGAATACAGGCATAGATAATATAGACAAATATAGACAATATGACAAAATAATGACTTTTTCTTTTGCTATAAAATGATGCAAGTTTACTGCATTTTGGTTTTTTTAGAACTGCTGTCCCTGTGAATTTCCCTAACGAGCATGAACATTTTGAAATAGTGTGTAGTAGAATAGGCCCACTATGTTGCCATCACTCTGGAATTTGGAAAATTACAAGCAGAATTAAAGAACAGTATTAGAATTATTTATTCTTTCTATGCCCCTTTATTGCATTCATTTCAAGGGAAATTATCTATTCTTATTTAACAAGAAGATTACATTACATATTCATGTAGAAAGAATTTTATCAATTTGTGGAAACTTTTCTCAGATCTTGTCACATGTTAGATGTCAGGCAATGTCTCATTTGGAGAGAGAAAAAACAACTAGAGCTACTGTGATTTACAGCAAGGCAAGTTGTTCTGAATTTCCTTGGTAAAAAGAAAACGGAAACTAATTCGTAAAATATAGAGGTTCCTTCTTCTAAACAGCCTCTTATCTGGAAAATATATGTAGTCATTTGTCTGACTTAATAAGGGGATAAGGCTAGTTTCACTTATCTTAATTTTGCCTATAATAAATATACCAGATGAGATTTTGCTATGATATGTGACTGCTCTTTCATTAGCAGATTAGATAATTGCTCTCTTGGAATGGAACAACTTTATTATTTGGTACCTAACTTAATCCTGAAATAATCTAGAACTTATTTGGAAGTTAACGTGCAGAGCTATGGTTAGAGGAAAGACATTGTAAGTACTGGGCACTGAGAAGTCATGGGTTTCCACATGTAGGGAAGGCTTTTTGGGAGATAGACCTTTGCATGAATGGCACAACTTCAGAAGCATCTGAAAGATTTGATCCCATTTAACCAGTCAGAGTCTAAAATTCTACTGCCTAGAATTCTATTCATTCCACTTGGTGGGCAGTGGGGGGAAGGAGGGAACTTAAGAGAGTTGGGAGCTGGGGGGCAGCCTGATGTAAAGAAGGGCCCAAACTATGGCCCACAGGCCAAATCCAGTCAACTGTATGTTTTTGTTCAGCCCACGAGGTTAAGAATGGTTTTTACATTTTTAAGTGGTTGGAAAAAAATCAAAAGCAGAGTAACATTTCATGACATGTAAAAAGTATATAAATTTCAAATTTCAGTATTCACACATAAAGTTTTATTGGAGCATAGTCACGTTCATTAGTTTATGTATTATCTATGGCTGCTTTTGTGCTACAATAGCAGAGTTGAGCAGTTGTAATAGAGACTGTAAATATTTAGGCCCACAAAGCCTGAATATTAACTATCTGACCCTTTACAAGAAAAGTTTGCTTACCCCTGGTAGAGAGGAAAGAGCATTAAGAGCCATGGAATCTGTCTTTAGGTTGAATCCCATCTATTCTAGTTACTAGCTGTATAACCTCAGTCAAGGTGACATTCATTCAATAAACATTGACTGACCTCTTCTACTGTTTCCCAGAGACTGTGCTTGGGATGAAGTGGTCTCTGCACATGAGGATCAGCAATACCTGGTTTGCCGACCTGTTGAAAGGATTAAAAGAAATTAGTATTCAAAGTGCCTAGCACGTAGTAGTTGCTCAGTAAATGATTTGTGAAAGTCCAAAAATGAGCATTCTACCCTAATATTTTGGAAGGGAATAGGGATGGGGCAAGGAGAGGCAGAAGGATGAACTGATGGCAAACCAGAAGTTAGACTGGGGTCTCAGGTGGGGGTAGTGTCTAGGATTCTAGAGGGAGAAAGCGACATTAGAAAGGCAGAGGAAGGAAAGCAGAGAAAATGACTTTGCAGTTTTGCTCCAGGCCTGTTTTGTTCAGATGTAAACTTCTGTGGGACCCAATCTTGAGTGGCACATGGTCCTTTAATTATAGCTATTAGTCAAAATAGCTAACATTCATTGAGCATTTATTAAGTGCAAGAAGCTGCTTAATGGGTTTTATACAATAATCCTAGGAGGCATAGGATTATTATAAGCTCACATAAGGATGTGACCTTACTCAAGGTCACATAGCTAGTGAGTGATGGACCCAGAATTTTGAGTCCTAGACATTTGGAATCTGATGCTTTTAGCCATTACACAAGCACCTCTCAAATTAGAGTCTAGGGTTCCATGGACTATCAGGGGCCCTAAAGTTTTCTACAAGAGCCTTTAAATTTAGGGCTTTTATTTTCAAGATAATCTTAGAAAGGAAAAGAAAAAAGGCAATATAAGCATATTCTGGACACTCAAATGACCACCTTATAACCTGGTATTACCCTATAGTATCTTTCTTTAAGTTTGCATTTGTGCTTACTTTGGACGGTTTTAGTGGGTTAATGGGAAAAGAACAGAAGAAGCAGACCTAATAGGAAAATGATGTGTTGATACCATAGGAAGTCCAGTTATATTACTGCACACTCTAAGGACAAAGGTTTCACAGCAATTCTAGGAGAGAAAGAGGCGGGAGAAATGAATAATTACATAGCACACAGGGCTACTGTCATGCCGTGCAAAACTTGGACATGTTTAGAACGTCAAGATAGTTTTAGCAAAACCACAGCCACTATGAAACTTGAATTTCATTAGTATTGTGGCTTTGCTTAAATTTAATTTATAAATCTTCTCTGGTTTTATAAATTGTACAAAAACTATGTACATAAAGAGACTTTTAGATCTAGTTGTTTAAAACCAAGTTTTACGACATTTAAGTGACATTATAATAAAAATAATTCCAGTGATGTTCCAAATAATTCTTTATTATTATGTGCTCTTGCTTTATTTCATACTTTAAGGTTTCATTGAATGGGGCATTCTCTAAATTCTTCCCTAAGCTTTATAAAGAACAGCCCAGAGCTGGAGAGAAGGCAGGAGAAATCTTTCCCTTTAGCATGTAGATGTCCTGGGCTTCTGTTGATGAGGTTATTTTTCCATGCACAGGAGTATGTCCAAAGGAGATGAATACTGATCCTTCAATATGGTTATTTAAATGATAATCCTATTTCTTCCTGATGTTATTTCAGATCATTTAATTTTCATTTCTCTGATTTTTGCTTATCAGCGAAATACCTTTTCATCAGAGCTTGATGGCTGATGCCTGTCTTCAGAATGGTTCTTGGCTCTTATTTATCCAGAGAAGCAGGGGGGGAAGGAACTATCAGTCCCCTCCATCCCTCCATACCAGAAATTATGTTGTAAATATATTTATTTATTGTCTATCTCCCTTACTAGAATGTAAACTCCACGAGGGGAGGGGCTTTTTTTCCTTGTTTGTCTCATTCAAGGGTTCTAAACCCAGGGTAGTGTTCCTCAGGGGATAGTTGGTAAGGTCTGGGGACATTTTGGGTTTTTACAACTGGTGTGGTAGCTGCTACTGGCATTTAGTGGGTAGATGCCAAGGAAGCTGCTAAATATCCTACAGTGCACAGAACAGCACCCCTCGTTCTCCCCCACAATACAGAATGCAGTCCAGAATGTCAATAGGGCCTAAGCTGAGAAACTTCAGCTCAAAAATGTGTCTTACAAGTTCCTACTTGTAACTTGGCATATGCCATGTGTCAGGGAATGTGTTAGTGGCTTTATAGATGTGGCAAGATAATTGATTGAGATATTAGTTTGGTTTTAGTTCTCACTGTATTTTTCCTGGCCCCAATTCCAAGCAGGTAGCTGTTGGGCATTTCCTGTCCTCAGGGTGTGTGACAGGGTTGAAAAGTGACAGAAGATAGGTTCTCTGTTTGACCTTGTGAAGGGTAAGTTACTGAGATTGTGTGGTATGTCCTGGAGGGACCTTCTTGTGCCTCTATGGAGATGGGGGTGTGAAATGGAGACACTGTAATGACAAAGATTGGAACTTCTTTCCAGCCTGGTGGGCTAAGATTTGCAGTTGGATTTAATTTAATATTAATATGCCATTTCTGTATACCTAAATTTGTGGAATAATATACATTTTATACACTGATTTAAAAATTCTTAAGACAGTTATACACGAGATAGGCATTATTATCTCCATTTAATAGGTAAAACAACCGAGATTCAGAGAGATAAGTTAACTTACTTCAGATTATATAGGTTGTAAATGAGAAAACCAGGATTTGAACCTCTCTCAATCTGACTTTAAAACCCTAAACTAAGACTATCTTTCTTTGAATGCAGGAAGCTTACAGGTGAAAGTATAAACCTGAGCTTTCACACAGTACAAAACTTGCCTCCTAGAACATCCTGTTCTCACTAGAGTAGCTTTTGTTTCTGAAGACGTTTTTCTCTTTCTTCCTAGGTAGACAATTGATGAGTTAAGTAATACTAGCACCTACCACGCCCAAGACATTAAGCTACAGGAGATGGCTTATAGGTTTTCTTTCACATGCCTCTGATCATTTAGAAATGGCTAAATGTGTTGAGGATTCTCAGGCCGAGTCTGGGCTCAGCTGGGAACAGCCCCTGACTATTAGCTGTGTCTGCTGTTGGGACTAGTGGTGGCACACATTCCACACATTAACATTCCCTGTGCTGGGCACTAGGGGGCAATCAAAGTCGAATAAGGTCCCCTATGGAAATATCCATCCTTCAGGGTCCGGCTCCATTTCCAACACCCCCAGAAGCTTTTCTGATCATCTCAGCTTCTCTCTTTTCCATAGTCTAGTAGGTCAGACAAAGAAATAAAATCATACTCATGAAACTTAGCTTTGCTGCAGTTTAGTATTCTTCATGTATGTTTCTTACTTCTTCAGCTGCACAATAAGACCCTGGAGATCAGAGGGTAGTGCTCATGGAGCTCCACATCTCTACACAGCCTAATGTAATAGGCATTCAGTAAATATTTGTTGAGCAGAGGGTTTAAGGAATTAATGGATGAGGTGTGATATAACACACCAGGACTTTTTATTCCTATTGGGTTGAGGAGCATACAAATAAACACATGATCCCAAAACTAAACAATGAATGCCTGGCATAGCAGGGGATCTCCAGGGTCCTGTTCTAGTACGGTGGTTGGCATGTGGTCTGCCTGGTCAGTGTTCCTCACCATATGTAGTTAAATATTTTGAACCTCTAGACTGAACATTTCAGTCTAAAACTGAAACCACTCCACAAAGTCATCATTCCCCTTTTCTACTTGGTCTCCTAGCACTTGTCACCATCTGATATACTCCATATTTTACTTATTTATTTTATTGTCTTTGTTCCTCTCACAAGGGGGAAGAATGCAATGAGGACAGGACTTTTGTCTTTTCTAGTGACTGCTTATTTTGGTTGTCTATTGCTGTATAAACAAAGAACCCCAAACTTAGTGGCATAAAATGATAACCATTTCATTATGCACACAGATTTCATGGGTCAGGAATTCATACAGGGCACAGTGTATTAGTTTTCTATTGCTGTGTAACAAATTATCACACATTTAGCAGGGTAAAGTAACATACATCTAATGCCTCCGTTGGTCAGGGGTCTGGGCAGGGGTCAGCTGGGTCCTCTGCTCAGAGTCTCACAAGGTTGCATTTAAGGTGTTGGCTGGGCTGCATTTCTTTCTAGAGCTGAGGGCCTTTACCAGGTTCACATACTTGTTGGCAAAATTCAGTCCCTTGTGGTTGTAGGACTGAGGACCAGACTTTCTCACTAGCTGTCAGCAGGGAGCTACTCTCAGCTTCTAGTGGCTACCAGCAGTTTATTACCACTTGGCCTCCTCACAACATGACAGTGTCTCCCCTCAGGAAGGGCCAGGTCCTATTTAAATGGCTTTCACCTAATTAAACCAGGCCCACCCTGAATAATCTTCCTTTTCATTAACTCAAAATCATCTGATTTGGGACTAATTACATTTGCAAAATCTCTTCCCTTTGTTATGCAGCGTAACCTAATCATGGGAGTGCTATCCTATCATATTGACAGCCTCACTTCCCACTCAAGGAGAGGGGATTATACAGATATGTACAGGGGTTGGGGGTGACTTGGGGGCTCATTTTAGAATTCTACCATTGCAGGAATACTTTGTCTCTGCTTCTTGATGTCTGGGAGATCTCAGCTGGGAAAACTTGAATGGCTTGTGGCTGGAACAATTTGTGAGGATGTTCACTCAACTATCTGGCCATTGGTCAGAGATGACTCAAAGGGTCGGCTCAGCTGGAACTAAAGACCAGAGCCACCTACGTGTGGCCTCTCCATGTGACTTGGGATTCTCACAGCCTGGAGTTTGGTTCTGAGAGGAAGCATCCATAAGAAGTCATCTGAAAGTGAGTATTTCAAGAGATCAGGTGGAAGCAGCATGACCTTTTACGACCTACCCAAGGAAGTCACATAGCATCATTTCCATGCCACAAGCCTACTCAGATTCCAGGGCTATAGACCCTGCCTCTTGATGGGAGGAGTAGCAAAGAATCTGTAGCCACTAGTTTTTAATAACTGCCACACTGTTATTTCTCTAGTAAGCATGCAATAAATATTTGTTAAATGAAATACATATTTGTCTAATGAATCTAATTCAGGTTAAGATAGAATTATATCAAGGAAAACTGCCTGGCAAGACAAATCTCAAATGATGAATGAGTTGAGTAGGTGAAAGTATGGGAAAAGTATTTTAAGCAGAGGCAATAGCATGTGCAAAGGCACAGAAACATGAAAGAACTGGGTATATTAGGGCAACTGCAGGTAGTTAAGGGTAGCTAGAGAACAGAGTATGTGGAGGTGGTTGGAGAGATGGGAAGGGGCCAGGTCATGGGGGGACTTGTGAGTCATACTATGGAGTCTTCCCAGGAGAGCTGGGAAGACATTGAAGAGTTCAGATAGGCATTTTAGGAAGATTCTTATGTCTGCAGAGGGTAATTTGGAGGCATGGGGAGCAGTGATGAGGCTGCTGTAGTAATCCAGGCAAGAGATGATGAGAATGAATTGTGGCCTTTGCACTGGGGATGGAGAGGAGAGAACAGCTTCCCACCTCAGAGTCTCATTCAATAATTTTAGCATTGCTTTACTTTTTTTTTTTTTTTTTTTTTTACATTCATTGCTATCTGAATTCCTGTTCTTACTATTTATCACAGAGTTTGATACTCATCTGGAATGCATGAGCCTTGAAACTCATTGGCATAAGTCAGGCATGGTGTATAGTGCATCTGAGCAGTGTGCTCCCTATACAATCCTTACAGCTCAGCTCAGAGCTGGCTCCCTTGGTGATGAGTGCTGGTGATGAGATATAAATACATTGAGATGAAGCTACAACAGTCACCTTGGCTTGGGATACGGCAAGGAGATAGAATCTGATTTCTGCTTTGCTTGTGTTCAAAGCAGCATGACATATTTGTATAGCAGTGTTCTCTCTGGAGTGTCAAGTACTTAATAAATATCACCTCTGTACATTTTTGCAAATCGGGCCAGTTGAATTCCCAGGTTTCCAGGTCTTTTCGCAGTTTCTGTGGTAAATAAGGTTATTCTGTTTCTTCTCCTCATTAGAAAATTATCAAAGGGTTGTTCTCCTTCAGGACTAGGACAAATTCTCAACTCCTTCCTGCTGATGGAGAGACAAGGACAATGACCCTTATATTACAGATTGGGAAACCAGGTTGAGGCTGGAATGAGGTCCTAATAGATGTCCAGCGGGAAAGCCCAAGAGGAAATTCACATCACACATCCTTTCTCATACAACTAATGAACTTGTCTTCTTTGATACCTAAAACAAATGTGTTTTGTTTAATATGTGATAAGGAAAATCTCAACTCTAGGAATTCCTTCAATTCAGTTTAACAAATATTTATTAAACACCTACTATCTGGCAGGCACTGTTCACAGTGAATGATCAGTAACAACAAAAATTCCTACCCTTGTGATCTCACATTCTAGTGAGGGGAGAAAAATAAACAATAATCATAATAAAGAAATTTTAATGAAAATTGTATGTATTTAAAAGTAATGATTAAATTTAATAGTTTATCAGAAAGTGTTACGTTCTATGAAAAAACGGTAAAGCTAAGTAAAGGGGGTTGGGAGACCTTCAGGGCATGGTTGCAGTCTTAAATAGGGCGATCATGGTATGCTTATTTAAAGATCTTGTTTTTTATACTCAGCTCCACCCAGTTACATTCAAATGAAGGAATTCTTGCTCTTAATTAATACTCTTATGTTGCTTAACCTCTCTGAATCACTGTTTCCCCACTCACTCATTTATTCAAACAACACATATTTTTTATATTAATGGTGGTGTTCCTATTTATACTTTGGAAAATATTGATAAATAAGACAGAAAATCACTACTCTCATTGTACTTCTAATCTTGCAGGAAACCAGACTTGAAACAGGTGATTCTCATAAAGTGCAATGGATATTTTGAGAGGGAGAGCTTAGAGTGCGGTGAGAACATATCATAAGGGATGTCTAACCCAGCTGAGGCATCAAGGAAGGCCTCTGACATATGTGTCACTTAAGCTGAGGCCTGAAGAATAACTGGTGAAGTGGGGTGGGCAAGGGTGGGAAATGTGTCCCAGGCAGAGGAAAAAGCCCGTGTGAAGGGGCCTTTGATGACTTGTCAGAGAGGATGAGGGAGAAGTGGTCTGGAGAGGTAAGTAGAGGTCAAATCACATGGGGACTGTAGCCATGTAAACTGTTTGCAAAATGAAGATGAATTCTGATGCACAGCATCTTGCGTTGAGTAGGTGCTCAGTAAATGATGGCTGTTAACCATATAAATGATGACAACAATAATAATGAATTAATGCAGAGCATGACCTTAAACCAGTTGAAAGTTGATGTCCTTGGTTTATCTTCTGGGTAAGGTAAGCCTAGTGTTGGTGGTGGTAGGCTGACTTCAGTTGATATTTAAGGGAAAGCTAATTTCTCTGTTGACTTTTGAGCCCAATAGACACAATCCCTGATTTATGTGGTAGGGTAATAAAGGAAAAGAATTTGAAATTGGAAACAGATCTGGCTTTCAGTATTAAGTCTGCCACTTAGTAGCTCTGTGACCTTGGACAAGTCTTTTATCTCTCTGGACCTCAATGACCTTATCAGTAAAATGGGGATAATAATACTATTCACTCTCAAAGGGCTGATGTGAGTGTCAAATGAAACAATATTTGGGAAATTTTATTGTAATTTCTGAAGTGCGGCAGTTTGACTTACTCTTGGGTATATTGATGGAAAAAGATCCTAAGAAAGAACCTCCTATTTGTGTTTTCCCCAGCCAAGTTTCTTTCCATCACAGCTATGATTTAGTTATTTCTCATTAGCTAGTGTGCTAATGCTTTCTTTGAATGTAGAGGGAATATTTGTTTTGAGCCCCCATTTAACTATAGTGCTGCTCTAAAATTCAGTGCATAGTGAAAACAAATACAAAACCAGGACCTGGTGGTTAGGTCATGTGACATGCAGATAATGGGGGACAGTTTAGGTGGCAATAGACAAGTCTAATCTCCCCCATATTACTGTAATTATTAACTACTACTCCTAAAATCTATCGAGTTATCATTATTGTTATTATTATGAAACTCAGTCCCATTTCCATGTCATAAAGATAAACCAAATCTCATTTCAATTAGTTACAGCAGGAGGGAATGAACTTTAAACAGACATTTAATTTCTGAAAAAAAAATTAGGAAGTTCTTCATGGAAATGTTATGGCATTTTGAAACAGATTAATAGTTCAGTGTGAACACATCCACCCTGCAGCTAAATGATGGGTGTATGATGATGAGAAGACAGGTTAAATGAGCAAAACCAGTCGATACCACTGGTTTGGATCTAGTCAAATAGTATCCATTTTACGACTTTTTAGTGCTATTCTTTTTTTCCATTCACTTTAAAGATTGAATTATTGGTCTTACATTATGGGTACATTTTATTTATTAAGAAAAAGTAGTTGTCTTGCAGGGTGATAATAAAATTTAACAAAATCTTCCCAAACTAGATGCTGTGGAGAGACCCAAATTCTCCCCTAAAAGGTCAAACTCCCAAGATGTCCACTCATAGCTGGGGCAGGGGAGGAGTGTTCCTCCTAGAGCTGATTCAGAAACCTATCCATTCTTTTTTTTTTTTTTTTTTCTATTAACATTCATATCCAAGACTGTGCCCACTTTCCAGCAGCTGAACATGACAAGGGGGAAAGGTTTCAGTGATGAATTCTTGTGTGTGTCTGTAAATTTCATGCTTGTGATGTTGGATTAATAGCGAGGGAGACTGAAGTCCTTTTGTTCTTGCACAAACAGCTACAAAGCAGAGAGCGACAGTGTGAGCGTCCCAGTCTAGCAAGGCCTGGAGGCATGGCTGGAGGGACCTTGCAGTCAATCTCTGGCCTCTCTTCTGAGACCTAATTATGGCATTTGTTCCACTGGGACATGGATGGAAACCACAAAATGAATGTCAGCAAGACTTCAACATTTCTTTCAGTATCCATGATGGCTGGGTTTCAGTGAAATCTTCTAGATTAAAATTTGTTGCTGTGGAATTGTCGTCCAAGGCCTTTATATACTTTCCAATTCTTAGGGAATGAAAATATAAACTAACCTGGGTGGTGTGTGGTTACTGAATGATTGGTCTTTGTATCTTGAGAACACTTTTCTTTGCTCCAGGGCACTGGAACTACTGCTAGATGTATGATGGAATTAAAAACTTCTATTCCTGGAGAAGAGAGACCACCTCATTGTGCTATACTGTTATAAAAAGAGCAAGCTTTTTTGAAGAGATCTGTTCTAGACAATTGAGATAAAGTGAATAAGGCTTTAACTTCTTAATCTAACATCATTTTTAAAAGGAACTCAAAGTATTTTATCTGATACAGTTTAACACATATTCTTTGTGGCCCTACTAATTAGGTGGCTTAGTAGCTAGGAACAGTGGTTCCTAAATGAGGGCTCATCTTTACTAACTGTTTCAGAAAAATGAGAAATATAAGTACAATGTAGCAAGGTTTTCTATAAAGCCAAATTTATTCTTCTGCTTTAGGTGTTAAAAATATACTTTCTTTTATAAAATGATGCTGATGATAGATGGCAGTCGTTTGTTTATTTTTTATTTTATTTTAAAAAACCACTTTGTCAAGGTATGCTTGATGTAAAAACTGTACATATTTAATGTACACAACTCAATGAGTTTGGGGGTAAGTGTACATCTGAGAAGCCATTATATCCGTCACCTCCCAAAATTTTCTCCTGCCTCCTTTATTATTATTATCATCATTATTTTTGTGTGTGTGGTAAAAACAATATAAGATCTACCCTCTTAGCAAATTTTAAGTATACAATGCAGTGTCGTTAGCTATACGGACTATGCTTGATACTTGGTTTTTTAAAATGCCCTTTATAAAATACATTTTTTAAAAAGTTTGTTTTTTAATTTTCAGATCATCAAAATTTCCAAATCTGAAAACCACTGTTTTAGAGCAAGGGCTTTGGAGTATAGAAATTGGACTCTATGACTTACCAGCTATTTGACCTTGGGCAAGATAATTACTTCTCTGAGCTTTGATTTTCTCATTTGTAAAATAAAGATCAAAGTGTCTATCTCACAGAGCTATTGTAAGCTAATGTTATTCATAAAAGGCCAAAATTGGAAACAGTCTAAATGTCCCTCAGTTGCAGACTGGATAAACTGTGGTGTATCCATGCAATGGAATATTATTCAGCAGCAAAAAGGATTAAACTACCAATACATGCTACAATGTGGATGAACCTCATGGATGAACCTCAAAAACATGATAAGTGAAAGAAGTCAGACACACGAGACCACACACACATTGTATTATTCCACTTATATGAAATATCCAGAACAGACAAATCTATAGAGATAGAAAGTAGATTAGTGGTTGCCTGGGGCTGAGGGCAAGAAGAAGAATTGTCTACAAATGGACATGAAGGATCTCTCTGGGGTCATGAAAACGTTCTAAAACAGGATCATGGTGATGGTTGCACAACTGTGCACTTACTAAAAATCATTGCATTGTGCATTTAAAATGGGTGAATTTTTTTCTGTGTTAATTATACCTTGATAAAGCTGTTTAAATAATAATTTTAAAAGGAAAAGGAAAAAAAATATGAGCTAACATTTGTGAAGCACTTAGCCCAGTGCTGGTACATAGTATATGTGCAAGGAAAATAGCCAGAACAATAGAACTACGTTAGCCAAACTTTTAGAGGAGAACTTCCTCCTCCACTGTGACTTGTTGGACTTTGCATGAGTGAGAAATTAATTTAAGCCACTGTGATTTCAGTTAGTGTACTATACTACAGCTAGTATAGTTCTTGCCTCAAGGAAATTGAAGGCTGGTGGGGAGACAAGACCTACACATAAAATATTTAGATGTTGAATAAGTCATTTTTAGATTAAATGTCAAAATGAGTCATACAGATGGTTGTTGGTCTGGGACTTCAGAAGAAGCTCAGGTCTCTATGTTAAGAAAGGGGCCCTAAGCTGGATCTTGAAGAATGGAGAAGAAATCAGACGGAAGGGAAGAGGTGGAGGGATGTTCTGGGAGGGATATGTAGGATAAGCACAATCACAGAAACATGTTGATCACAATCACTCAGGGAGCTCCAGGGGAAAGAGTTTTAGCTTTGAAGGTAGACAGACTTGGGTTCAAATTGTGACTCCACCATTTGCAAACTGGATGACCTTGAGCAAGTAACTTAATTTTTGAGACCTAATTTCATTAACTATAGAGTGGTGATAATAATACCTATCTTTCAGGATTAATGTTAGTATTAAGTGAGATATCCTAAATAAACCTCTTAGTGCAATGCCAGGATTATAGAACGTATCTAATAAACACAAATTTCCTTTCCCCTTATGTCCTCAAAGAGATGATAATTTAGTTATGGAAGAAACACATACTGGGAATGTTTTTTTTTAAGACAATATCAGATTAAAACCAAATTAACAGTACAGTTGGTCAGATATTTTTACTCACTTTAGGATGTAGTTCACCTTCCTGTGCATCTTGTATTTCTCCTTGTCGATTCTCATGGTGGTTTTTGAAAAATCAACATTATTATTATATAATTTACATATAACATACTGCCCCTATTTTAAATGTGCAATTCAGTGAGTTTTGACAAATGTATACATCGTTTAAGCACCACCACAATAAAGATACAGAACATTTTTATCATCGTCAAAAGTTCTCTCGTGCCTCTTTGCAGTCTACTCTCTCCTTATACCTGGCTGTAGACAACACTGACATGTTTTCTGTGACTATTGGCTAGCTTGCTCTTTCTAGAATTTCATATGAATAGAATCATACTGTATGTCTTCTTTTGTGCCTGGCTGCTTTACTCGGGGTAATGTTTTTGAGAGATTTATCCATGTTGTTGCATTTTAGTAGTCCATTCCTTTGTTTGTTTTTTGTTTGTTTGTTTTTCTCTTTTTTCTTTTCTTTTTTTTTTATAGATAAGTAGTGTTCTATTGTGTGGATATACCACTTTTTTTTTTTTATCCATTTACCTGCTGATAGAAATATAGATTGTTTGCAGTTTTTAGTGTTATAAATATAATTGCCATAAGCATTTGAGTACAATTTGAGTGCAGTCCTGGTAAACATATATTTTCATTTCTCTTGGGTAAATGCCTAGGAGTGGAAATGCTGTGTCATATGGCATGTTTGACTTTACAAGAAACTACCAAACTTTTCCAAAGTGGTTGTACCATTTTACATTCCCACCAATGGCATACGAGAGTCCCAATTTTTTCACATCCTCATCAACACTATGTATTACCAGTCATTTTAATTTAGCCATTGTAGTGGATATGTGGTGGTATGTCATGATTTTAATTTACATTTTCCTGATGACTAATGATGTTGGGCTAATTGGCCATTTTATATTTTCTTTTGTAAAATATCTGCTTAAGTCTTTGGTCTATTTAAACATTTGGGTTCTGGTAGTTTTAATCATTTTTAAAATGTCTGACTTACATGCAAGACTGTAAACTCCAGGCGCTGACACAATTCCTGGTAAATAATAGACATTCAATAGGTATTTGTTGACTGAATGACTTAATTGATGTACGATTTTATTAGAAGGAGTGGAGTCACTCTGTTAATGCTGGTGGTCTGTTTATTTCTTTCAGAATGAAGAGAATCATCCACTCAATTGTTTCTGGTGGTTTAGTACCCAATTCCTTGGGGTTGGTCATTTGAAAAATCCAAGTTTGAAACAAGAGAGAGTATCATCATTATTATTAAACAAGTTCAAGGCACTGTATTGGTGTTTGCGCAGGAGACTTGATTCCTGTTGTCAGGAAGCTTATGATCTATTTGGAGATCTAAGACACATATAAATAGATAAGGGATCTACTCAAGGGCCATTTTCAAAAGTCAAGTGAGGGAGAGTGGTATAGGCAGTGGCTCCAACTCATGAGTCTGGGAAATCCACGGGAAGGAAAGATAAAATCTTTCTTGGGGAATTGGGAAAGGCTTCATGGACGAGGTGACGTAGGAGATGAGTCTAGAGGATGGAAAGGATTGGGATGTCTTAAGATGGAAGGGTAGGGAAAAGCACCACACGTTGGAAGAAGGAATGGGATGGCATGAGCAAAAGCAGAGATGGAAAGACTCAGGGAATGGCCTGCAGCCCAGCTTGAAATAAGACTGGACAGTAGGATGGGGCATTGTGGTAAGAACCTTCAATGTACCTGCCTCCCTTAGCTCCTGGGGAGAGTTGCCTGAGAATGGAAAAAGGCTTTTTGGAGGAAAACCCATGACACAAAATTTTTCTTGCTTTTTCCAGTTAAGAGTAAGTGGTAAAGACTCTCCTCAATGTATATCTAGACAGATTAGATCCCACGCTCTGAACTCCCATAACACCCTGTATTGTCTCCATTTCAACATTCACCTCGCTTGTGATTTACTTGGTTTAAGGCTGTTGAACCTGCTAGTTTGTAATCTGGATGAGGGCAGGAAACATGTTGGTTTTGCTCACTGTTGTATTTCCAGGGCTTATGTTTCATGAACAAATGAATGAAAAACAAAATTTATTTCTAAGATTTAGGATCTTTGCAGTGAAATAAATATTTGTAAATTTCTACAGCTGTTGATAATAGTAAGCTACTCAATTGATTGGAATGTTTAACTGAAAGTTTTTGTTTTGTTTCTTTTAAGTTCTAGAATTTATCCCAGTTCTGTATTTTTGGTAGGAGTCTTTTTTTTTTTCTGTAATAATAAGAGCTATCATTGATAAAGGCACTTATTCTATGTCAGATATTGTGTTAAAATGTTTTCTACATAAGATGAGAAAACTGATGTCAAGAGAAACTGAATTATTTGCCCATAGTCCCACAGTAAGTGGCAGAGTTGGGATTTGAATTTAGGTCTGGATTCAGCAGGTTCTGCCTTCTTCTGAAGTTGCTGAGATTCAAGATGGGAAATGTTCTAAGTTAGGTAGTGTCTGCTGGGGTGTTAGCATGGATTGGCTACAGTGGATGTCCAACCTAACCTTGTACCTCATTGCTTTGTACATTTTGTATCACCTTAAAAACTCTCTGTAAAACCTCTGCTATTAAAAAAAAAAAGGAAAGAATTCAGTGGGAATTAATGAAGCTTTTTCTTTATGTATTAACTGTAGGGAAATCTAATTTTGGAAATAGTGTTGGATACACCCCCTGAAGTCAATCATTAGGCTAAAGTTTAAACACTCAAATAGCTTCATCTCCATATTTTCAGCTGACTTGAGGAAGTATTTTTCCATTTTTTTCTAGATATTTTGCAGATAAAATCTATGTGCCTCCACGCACACACATGTACCAGTATGCTTCTTTAAAGCAAATAGTTTTGGTAGTGTAAAAAACATATTCAAATTAAGTCATTGCGTTTGTCATATATCCTATGAGCCTTTGAGCAAAATTCCTGAAATTCATTTAGTGGACATCCACTTAGAATTTTCTGAAGAACAATTTCTCTGTAAATTATTAACTTTTTATTGCCACATTTCCCAGATTCAATTAGATTAACATTCAGTGTCATTTCTCAAACAGAGACAATCATCCTGATTATGCTTTGAAGAAAGAACTGGCGTGTTATATACCTTTTAGGCTTTTAATTTATCTTATATATTTGGCAGGTATGTGTACGTGTGCCGGGCAAAAGGAAGCTGAAAAGGATAACACCTGATGGGAATTGATAAGTTGAGCATCATTTAATACTGGGCTTATGGCATTTGGTTTTCTCTGCCGTGGGCATATGGGAGAGCCGATGAAATACACAGGCTAAAGAGGATGGATTCCCTAAGTGGCTTCTGAATACAACATTTATTTCTAGCCAGTAAAGTTTAGCAAATCATGTCCAGTGCTGTTGACAAGTAGCACAACCCGAGTGACAGCAGTAAGCTTTTGATGTGTTGGCTAAGGTAGGCTTGGAACGTACTGCTTTACTGTTTTGCCACAGTATGTGGTAAAGTCCAAAGGGCTAGCAATGGCCACACCAAACCCCCTTGCTATGGTGGCAGCTACTTCAAACATAGTTTCATGAATAGGAGTTCATTTGACCCTTGACCAGAACCAGGCTCTAAATTGGCAGACAGAGAATCGGAGTAATTTGTATCATTTCAATTAGTTACTCGCTGCATAACGGGGAGGTCATGACTTTCTGCCATGATTACTGCCCATGGCAACCAAGCTTGAATGTACCATCAGTTTCCAAATACTTTCACTTAATAAATGTAAGTTCATAAACAAGGCCCAATTGTTGGGGGTGCACAACAAAGTGAATTATCCACTCTGCTACTAAACGAGCGGAAGATGACATAACTTTGTCGGCAAGATCCTTTCAATTTTTTTTTTTTTTTTTCAGAGAGAAGCTGATAAATGGGGTTAATAACATTGGCTGAATGAGCAGTATTGATCTTTGGCTATGTAAAACAGCTAGGAGAGAAACGAGTTTGTGTAAGAGCACTGTTGTTGTAGTTCTGAAAGCTGGCAGTTTTCTTTCACTGTTTGCTCTGTACAACCAAAATTCAAAAATCTTAAAATCAATGTTACCATTGTCGGGTCCAAACAGCACACCCTTCTACAGACAATGCAAAGAATTTCAAAATATAGATAGCTCTCTGATACATACAGATCTGAGTGTAAGAAACATTGGGTTGTTTTCTTTCTTGAAAGAAAGGGCAGCTTGTTCCAGGGTGAAGACAATGGTGTGTCTAGATGCCTGTGAAACTTCATGAACCCAGTGCAATAATTCAAGCCTTTGATTTGAAAAATGTTTTGTATGTCTTCCTCCACATCTGCAAATACCTCCACTTTCCCTTGATGCCAGCCAAGAGTTGTTAGCAAGTCAATGTTTTCCACTTGAGGAAGAAAAAAAAGTTCAGCACGTACATAAGTTTTGCTATTTGGCTTTTGTTTTTTGAATTAAAACAAAGGTTTCCTTCTTTCATGTCACAATCTATTAGCCACCAGGAAACCTGGTATCACAGTTCTCTCCCATTCACCCCTGCATTTGTAGCAGATTTGACGGTGTGTGGAAACCAACACGGGCACTGCTCTGTGACTGTGTCACCTATAATCAGCTTGTGCTGTGGCTCAGATTAATCATGACAGTAGGCAATATTTCCAACATTATTAGAAGAGAAACCTAATATTTTGGGACATCAGGGATCTCTGAGCTGTTGTCCATCAAACTGAGAACCTTCATTTTCTACTCCTTGGATGGATAACCTTAAGTTTTAACCACTTAATGGACAAAACTCTTCTTTAAACAGAAATCAATAAATAAAAATTAAAGATGAATATACAGGAGCAAGATGTGGGTATGCTGGTATTTAAAACTACATCTTGGGGTCATCCCCAAGAGGTTTGATAGTCATGCTGTCCAGGCGTAAACTCCCATTCTTTCTCAGAATGTATCTACCCATAATGTCCTAGGTTTTCCTGAATTTTCATCCTTACAGTGCTTTGTTATTAAATATGTGGACAGTTGTAAGGGAGAGAGCTCTATACTACTGTTGAACTTTTACCTAATACAGTTTCTATCACATAAACAAAATGAAGATTTGACAAGGATGTCACATGAACAAATACACAGGAAGGAGATTCAAGGTATATTTGAAGGATACTTTATTTAAAAACTGCATTATATAAATCTGGATTAAAGTATGTACGCCAATGAACATCATTAAATTTGACAGTATTATTTAGAAAGTGGATGGTTTTTAGGTCTGTATTTACCTGCTTGAATGTACTTTTTACCTTTTGCCTGACCCTGAGTTTACATGACTGAAAACTGGGTATTCTCCTGTTCTTCTGAAGCTCTTATTTTTCTTCTTTGTAGCTGAAGAAAAAGAGCATCTGATAATAATGCAGATGATATAGAGAACATACCATCATTTACAACTTCCTCAGTGGTCTCAAATCCTTTCAGATCAAACTTTTATTAAATATATAATATATTCCAGGCACCAGGAATTTTAAAATGTCTTCAGATATTCATACCAAGACATAGTGCACTACGCTTTTAGATTTTGGTTCCTTTCACATAATGTACATTTCATTTGTTCAGCTTATAGGTACTGGAAACCCCAAAAGCTAGAGTTTGTTTCTGTACTTTTGTGTTCCTGTTTTAGACCTTTCCCTCCTAGGCCCTAGAACAGAGTGAAGTTCTCAGTAACTATGCATGGAATGAATGATTCCTGTGCTAATGTACAGGCAGTCTTAACAGAAAAAGACCAAAATCTTGACACATTTCCTGGCATTCAACAGGATTTGGTATTTGAATGGCTTAACATTTTACAAATACTACACAATTAACTGACCACTCTCTCCCTTCTCTTTCAACCTCAGGAAAAGAACCTGATAAAGTTCAGGACTTTTTTCAGGACCTTTCTTTCCTGTTTAGGCTTTGGCTACCCCAGGTCTATCCATCATCATTTTAGCTTTGAAAGTTCGTTCATTTGTCTTGTTCCCCTGGCTCTGTCACCTCAAGCTTCGAAGGTTGAGTCCTGATTTCTCGCATGTGGTCTTTCATTGGCCTACTCCCTGCTGGTACCCACTCCATCATTCTTGCAGCTATTTGATCTCAGCTTTCTAAGTGTCAGACTCTGTCCAGCCACCTGATGCTTTTTGGTTCCAGATTCCCCATTCTCTTTCTGGCTTGTCATTCCATCACTATTCTAAGCTTTGCTCCTTTCTTCATCCTTTTAATTAGAAACAATTTATTACATTTTTTTCTGATTACAAAGTAACACTTTGTTATACAAATTTTCAAAAATGAAAAGTCAAACATCTTTTACAATCGACCATCTAGACAGGATCACTGTTGCCATTTTCGAACATGAGTTACCAGTTTGTGAGGCTTTTTCTCCTCTACCTATCTATCTATCTCCCTCCCTTCTTTCCTTTCCTGTTTGTTTTCTTCATTTCTTCTCATATATTTTGAGTGATTTCAGACAGCTTAGAAAATTATTGGCTCCTTGGGCATTTTTCTTTTCATCAAAAGCATTACTTTCAGCATTTTTCTTCAAAGATTATCTCCAAATGCTATAAAATTCCGTTTTCTTCTATTGCCTCTGTAATTTTCCTTCTCATTTCATTCTCACAGTCTCAGGCCTGCATAAAATAACTCATGGTTTAATATAATGCATTTTCTCCATACCCTTTTCAGTTTGGCCTACTTGGATGTACTCTGTTATGAAGTTTTGATCTTGTAATAAGATTGTAATCTTCTTTGCTTTTCCACACTTGACTGGCACTTTGTTTCTTTCATTCGTTCTTTTTTTTTTTTGACAGGGAAAAATATAGGGCATTTTGAGCCCTTATGCTTTATGAAACGCTACTGCTCATGGTTTAATTGCTGAGGAACATGTGGTATAATACCTAGATTACCCTTATTGACTTCCCAGTTAGTAAGGAGACTGTGTATGTCATCATGATGTCAGGCATCATTCTAAAAGGAACAAGCTGGTTTTAGTTTTTCTAGAACCCTATCGGCCTTCTTAATTGTTCGTTCATTCATTCATTTATTCACCCAGCAAAAATTTATGGAGCATCTTCTCTGTCCAATAGAAATATAATATGAGGGGGTTAGGGAGAAATTGGTTAACAAAAACAAAGAATTAGTACATTTTGTGATGACAAATATGCCAACTATTCTGATTTGATCATCACATATAGTACACAAATACTGTTAGTTACCCCACAAATATGTATAATCAATTATGTTTCAATTAAAAAAGAGACAAAAGCTAAAAAAAAAAAGACATATAATATAAGCCACGAATGTAAACCACATATGTAATTTAAATTCTTCTAGTAGCCACATTAAAAAAGGAAAAAGAAATAGGTAAAATTAATTTCAGTAATATATTTTATTTAACACTATATATTAAAAATATTACATATAATCAATATAAACTATTAATGAGATTTTTCCCCTAGCTGTTTTCAAAACCTAGTGTTTATTTTATACTTATAGCACCAATCTCAGTTTGTACTTATCCCATTTCAAGTGTTCAATAACCTCATTGGCTACCGTATTGGCCAACATTGTTCCAGAAACTTTTGCTGGGGGTTCTGTGATCATCCCGGCAGATGTAGTCCTCAGTCACATGTAGCTTATGTTCTGATAGGGAAAACAACCCTTATAAAGGTGATCGTTAACACAATAAATACAATAAAGGTAAACAACACACAAAAACCTAGCAAGCGAAAGTGCGAGTCCAGTTTGCTATATATCCAAAATTTTCAGAGCCGGGGACAAGGGACTCAAGTTTTATTTTTTACCCCACTGGCTTTGGGATTAACTAATTGTGTGATTTTAGGCAAGTCAGTTAACTTCTCCATTCTAGACTCAGATCTGAATTATTACCCACAGCTTCTTGACTCTAAAGAGCCTACATTAAAAAACAAAATAAAAGAACTACATTTAGCCACTCTGCCCTCCTGCATCCCGTAATTATTATTTTAATGTCTGTATTCCCTGCCATATTGTAAATAATGTGAAGCTAGAGATTCTGTCCCATTTATCTATTTCTGTCTCTTCAGCACCATCACAGTATAAGCCTTCAGTTCATATTTTTGGAATGAATAAATGAACTGAAGAAGTAAGTGAAAGATGATTAAAGGCTTCCCTCTTAAATCTCTTGTTAGGATTAAAATTCATTTGACATTTCATATTGTCCTGTATTATTACAAACTTCTCCCTGCCTCCCCTTCCCTGCTTCCCCCTTGCTGTCTTTTCTGTTATTTCATAACTATTTAGCTAAAGCCTGCTTCTTGTATCCCAGGAATTATGCAAGGCATTATGTATGCAAAGATTAAAAAAAAAAAGAAGACACAGTCCCTGCCCTCAAGGAGCTTAGAGTCTTTTTAATGTGTTGCTACAAATAACAGCTAATGTTTACAGAGTGCTTTCTTTGTGCCAGGAACTGTTACCCCCTTTATTGTGCATATTTTCTTTTAAAATCTTTACTGTAATATTGTATGTTGGTTATTATTTTATTCCCATTTTATAGATGAGGAAATTGAAGCTTAAAAAAGTTAAATAATTTGCTTAAAATCCCATCTCTTAAGTGTTGGAGTTAAGATTCAAAACCAGGTTGGAGCCTATGTTCAAAACTGCAGTGTAGGGCTGGCAAGGTAGCTCAGTTGATTACGGTATGGTGCTGGTAACACCAAGATCCAGGGTTCAATTCCTGCATCAGCAAGCCAGCGGGGGGGGGGGGGGGGAGGGGGGATCAAAAATCACAAAAAAAAACAAACAAAAAAAACTACAGTGCTAAAATACCTCCCAAATCTTTAGAGTCCCTGGGATGACCTATTGCATATTATGCAAAATTAGATAAAGTGTCATCCTTAAAATGAATAACTTGCTAGATATTAATATTTTAAAAATAATAAAGGGAAGTGAAATCTATCTCCTTACTAAATTCCCTGAAGAACTATTTCTTAGGCCATTTACTTTATGCCTATTTCTAATATATATAATATTTATATTTATACATATGAAATCTAAAAGATATATAGATGGCAGTTCTGAGATCCTGAGTCACAGGCCTATTTTAAGTCTGGTAGATGGTTGGCCACTTCTCATCGATCGGTTTCTTTCTTTTCAAAGTCACGGTTACCCTTGAAACCTCAACTATTACCATGAAGATTCCACTAACTCAGTTATTTTGTTGAAAGCTTCCTGTCCTGAGGGTGTTTATCTTCCATTCATTCCCTCACCCAGCCTCTGATTGCCCACCACCTGGCCCCATGCCACTCTTTGCATGTAAGGCTCCCTTAGGAATTTACAGAGCAAGACTACACCAATTTCTTCACCTGTTTTCTTTACATAATGATTTTCCAACTCCTCCCTTCTTTATTCTTCTTTATCGTTCTTTAGAGGTAAGTTTTATTTTCTACAAATATTGATTCCTCTCATGGGGATTCTTTGTCTCTCTTCCACTCAAGAATATACTGGTTGTCATTTAATTCTGCAGAACAATGTGGCAATATGCTTATTCTTTCTTTTTAAAGTACTAAATAGATATATAAAATAATATGAAGTTCAAAATGATGAGCTGATTCTTTGACATGAGTTTTTGAACAACTTGTCATCTCAGACTCAGTATTCGTAAAACTGCATAACTTCTTTTCTAATCTGACATATCCTTCTGACTCTCCTCTTTCCGTCAGGTGGTATTCTGTAGCAGTTCAGATGGACCCAGGTTCAAATCCAGTCTGTGATAACTTGCTCCTGGGCCATCTTGCTACTTGTGTTATGCTCTCTGTGCCTCAATTGCCTCATCTATAAAATAAAGATGATAATACCTGTATCGTATGGCTAAAACTTAGTGCTCACTCACTGTATGTACTTTGATGATAACATTTAATCTTTATAACAGTTCTACAAAGAAGGTATTTTACAGATGAAGAAAGTGAGGCACAGGTAGGCTTTTTTGTTTTTTTGTCTTTTTGTTTTTTTCAATTTAACTCTATAGCACAAGCATCTTTCATGTTGATGTAATTTGTGGTGGCTTTGTAAACATGTTTTAATGGCTATGTATTATTTCATTGCGTATTTATGCCTCAATCTACTTAGCTATTGCTTATCATCAGATACTTGGATCTTTCTGAATTTTTCTCTATTATAAATACAATTATGGTAAAAGTATTTGAACATAAGGTTTTCCCATAATTCTGAAATTTTCTTTGTCATAGATTTAAGAAGAAGAATTAGAGTCCAAGGGTGAAAACACTTTTTCAGGATTTTGTTCCCTATTGCTACATTTGTTTCCCAAATGGTTGTATAAATTTACACTTCCATTAGCATGAGAGTATCTGTTTTACTGGTCAAAGTCATCATGTAGAGAGCAGAAAACAAAGATTAAAAACCCTGTAACACGTGTAGTGTCTTTCATGTTCCCTCGAAGAATGGATAGCCTTTCTACATTGTCAACCAGCTTGCATTGGCTAATCATTCCCACCAGCTTCATTCGTAAACGACCAGATAATTGTCAGATGTGGTTTAACCACACCGGAAGAGTCTTGTTTTAAATGTTGATGTTAAGGATTATGCTTCTGCTATCATGTGGACAATTAGGGTCTTTATTTGACAAAGTCCAGCCAAACTGGGTAGATATTTAAAAACCCAGGTGTAATTCATAAAATAGAATGACTGTGAGTATTCTAATTGCATTCTTAACCTGAGATGTAATGAACATTTGCTGCTTCAGAACATAGCTGAGATTGTGGCAAAGTATCTCCATGAGTTTCTTTTCTTTTTTCAGGAAGATGATGTTAATTTACTATGTTTCCAAGTATGGCTTCTGCAGACGAAATTCATGTTTTTCTGCATACTAGCTTTGTGGCCTTGGACAAATCTCTCTCTCATCTGTAAAATAAGAATAATAATGATACCTATCACTTAGGGCTTTTTGAAAAATAGAGATAATACAAGTGAATTCTTACTGTGGGTAACCAACTCATGGTTTGTTGTATGGTTGAATTTCTGTTGCTTTTGTAAAGGAATTGTTAGGATTAAATTTTTTTTTTTTTCCTGAAGCCTTTCTGACCAGACTAGATGTTAGTTGACATTTGGCTTTGGAATCAGAAGCGCTGTTAGCTTGTCTACTAGACTAAATATCTAGACCATTAATATCCTGGGACCACTGCTCATACCTCCAAGAGAAAGCACAAATTAACCAGGAAGATTGTTCTCAGGCTTGTGCTTACATTACTTTAATAAAATCACTCTCAAAATATAAACACCTATTAGAGAAAGAAAATTCACAGCTCGAGAAAGAAAATTCAATGCAACGCTGGTGTCTAAAGCATGTGTAGGGGTGCAGAACCCCACTTTGACTTTATTTAAAGAAAGTACAGGCTGTCAACAAAAATCAGCAAAAACCAAGATCTGCCTGCAGCCACCCCTAACTTTACTTCATTAGTTTGTTTGTTTGTTTGTTTTTCTCCTCCCTCTTCAGTCAGAAAGGGCAGATCAAGGGCAGATATTTCAGGATGCCAGAGAATGGCCATGACAACAATAACTACCATCACAAAAGCAGTGATAGCTTACATGTATTAAGTGCATACAAGGTACCAGGTCCTGTGTTTAAGCCCTTTCTGTACCTTGTCTTTAACAACCAACGAAGAAATGATAGTAATTATTTCTGTTTTACAGAGGAGAAAACAGACTCAGACTGTTTAAGTGACTTGTTTAAAGCAAATGTGTATGAGATCTGGAATTTAAGCCCAGTTCTTACTGATGCTGATTTCTTGGGTCTCCCCCAGATCTCTGGTGTGAAATTCATTAGGTTCAGTGGCTTCTATGAAAAATGCAACTAAGAGAAGAAAGTGTCATAGAAATCAAGAGCAGGAACACTCTATAGATTATCCAGACAGACCAATACTTTCTCTGTATAATTAAGGAATTTTCCAGAGATCACACTACTTATGCTGTGGCCAAGTAAGGACATAAATGCCTATCATTTGCTGTTCAATGTTTTAAAAAATTTTTCATTATGAAAAATTTCAACCATACACAAAAGTAAAGAGAATATCATTATGAATGCCCTGTCACTCAGTCATACCATTTCACATTTTGCCATTTTTGTTTACTCCTTTTTTATTCTTATTTCTATTTTTTTCTCTTTTAGCTCTTAAGTAGGAAGGAGAATTTAAAGGTGACTGAAAATACTCAAGAATTCCTCCTTTCTTAGTTTTAGATTTAAACAAAGTACCAGTATACAGACAAATTAGATTTATGTCGCTACTGTCTAATATTCCATCTCCAATGAAATTCCCCCTCCAAAGCCAACTGAGGCAGAAGGAAAAGATACTTGGAGCAGGAATAATAATTAGTCTTCTAAGTTTAGCTTGTCATATTTGTATTTGATGTTAAATGGCTTGCTTTTCAGGAGAAATTCTTTTTGGACCTGTTCTCCTGTTTGATCTACTACACCCCGCCCTCCAAGGGAAGCACATTTTAACAAATCTCTTCAAACTAGGACATTGGAAAGATCAAAGAAAAGATGCCAGAATCCTTCCATTAGCTTTTTATGAACAATAGTTCTCAAACATCTTTCTGCTTAAAATCTACTATTTTTGTTAATAGTAACATTTTTATTATTTCACATTTGCTAAGTACCAACAATTAGCTAGAGGCCAGTTGAGAACAAAGAAAATCTGTTTGAGCACTTAGGTGCTCAAGGCCCAGTTCTCATGCCCCTCTGCCCTCTCCGTATCATTGCTGTGCCCAGTATTTGTCTTTGAAGTTAAACAGAGCCCGACCCACAGAAGAGAACTTAAAGGAAATGGGCAGAGTTGAGCACAGACTGCCAGATACCAGAGGGTCAGCTGTTAAGAGTGTCTTTAAGTGGTCATTTGGCTCTCCCAAATAGTCAAGGCATCTCTGCCAAGAGGGCAGAGGAATAGTTAGACCAAAAGGGAGGGAGTTTGGGTAGTTCCTTTTAAAAATCAGTAAAGCTCTAGACCTAGAAATTTATCTCTGAAGAGTCAGATAGCAGGAGGGAAAGGGTCCATGCTTAAAATGCCAAAATGTAGCCCAGCAGATTGATTCTGTGCAGCCAGTATCAATCATGCAGATAGATTTTGCCACAAATGGCTCAACGTACTTTTTTTCTCCTCTGACTTAGCATCCAGATGGTGCCTGAACAGTGAAGAATGGGTGGATATTTTAAGACATCTTAACTAAGGTGGGGAAGCTAAAACTAAATATGAATTTCCCAGTTCTCTTTCTCTATACACATGAAATAAAATTCCGGTACTGAACTACCAAGAATATCTGTTCTAATGGAACTTTATATTGTGTTATAAGTTTGAGGGGGAAAAAAAGTTTTGAAACTAATTACTTTTCCTTGATAGGGTCTATTTTTTGTAGGAGCACATTTTAGGTGATTCTAATGCATAAAAATAACCTACCAAGATTTTTGGATTTGTTCTTGTTTTTTACAATTAAAAAAATTTTTTTAAATGTTAAGATCATAAAAGCAATATATGACCATTGAGAAAAATTTAGGAAATATATAAAAGTACAAAGAAGAAATTAATCATCTATACTTGTATCTACCCAAAATAGCTACTGATAGAATTTTTTAAAAAATTTCCTTCCAGTTTTTTTTCTGTAAATAAATAATAATGCTATCTAATTTAGTTATTAATTTTTCTGTCATTGGGACTTTACCAAGTGTGAAAGAAATAATACTTAATTCAGTCATGTTAAGGAAAATGTAGGCTTGAATTTATAGGATGGATTTTTTAAGTTTAAAACATCAATGGTGAAATTGTAGGGTTTATTGTTCCAAGACATTTTATAATTTCCTCTAATCAGCAACAATTACTAAAACATGTGATCTAAAATTGTAGCATTTGCTTACAAAAAGAAAACAGAGGAAACAAAGGTAAACTATATGTACTTTCAGGCAATTAGAAGCCTTGTGTTATTTGGCATTTAAAATTGTCAAAGATAGAAATTAAAAGTACAAAAGTTGAAGCATTGGTGACCACAGTAAGACCTCCAGACATGAGTCAGTCACAAAAAATGCTCAAACTCATTTAAAAAGCTCTTTGTCATGGTCCAAAAAAACAACATTTTTAGTGTTTTCCTTTGACTTCACATCCCGCTATTGCAAGTACATGGTTAATTATTATCTGAATGATATCTATTATTCCTGTGTTCTTCTGGTTCTAACCGGATATGATCCAAATATGGCCACAAACACATTATAGTGTGCAGCAAAATCAAAAGAATAAGATAATACTGTTTTTAAGGGTTGATGGTATTTTCACTCCTCCTCAGCTTGAATCTTGGACAATAGCTCTACTGTTGTCTATTCTAGGCAGCTGTGCAGAATAGTAAAGATTTGGAGATGTTTGTAGGCAGGAGAAAAATTAAGCCTTTGTATACTTTTTATTCAGTATATTCTACCCAACACCCATGTGTAAGAGTTGGACTTGGGGAGTTGCAACAGGCTAAGGAAAGTTTTCACAGATAAACAGAGTTATTCTAAATTCTGTGCCTACTAAGCTCTGAATCACAAAATGCAATTGCGAATCCTCTAGAGATGGTATATAAGAAATCTTTTTTCTAACTCTACCCACTGTATTCTGTGGGTTTCACTTATTATTTTTGAATAAAGAACACATAAAAAAGAAACAGAAAGTTAGCAATTACCTCATCATTTTCAGTTCTCAAACAGTTACTATTCTTGAACCTCTGAAAAGCACAGTGATCTTATGAAAGAACATACCCATATATGGAATGAAAAGCAAAATACCAATATAGTTTTAAATGACTAAAAAAGATTCCAAATAATTGGTTACTTGTGGCTGCAAAATGAAAAGATATGATTAAGATTGTTGGTGCTTACATTTGGGTCCCAGCATGTAACATTATGTACCTTCATGTCTCTTATGCTTGGTATAATAGCAAAATATTTTAATAAATCATAACTGGGAAGAGTGCCTCAGAGTGATTGGGAGATGGAAATCAGAGACAGGAAATATCATTCAAATCCAGGATTTTCTTCCACTTGTCATTTGGTAATTATTTCTAAGAAAGATTTTAAAATCCTGATGCCCTTTCTTATCTCACCCTTGTAATGGTCGGGGAAAAAAAAATAGAAATAAGAGCTACCACCTACTGGGCACCTAATATGTTTAAGCACACTTCTTTCAGTGTCCCACTTAATCACCGTGACTTCACAAAAGCTTACTATGGCTAGGAAGGCGCAACAAAATCTTGGCCCCAGTTATTCTCTGACCTCATCTCCAACTAGTCTGCCTTTAAAATATACCATCCTCACCATGCTCACCCCTTAGTTTTCAGACACAATGTGCACACTCCTACCTTAGGCATCTGTTCTTGCCATTCCCTCTGCCTGGAATGTTCTGCCCCCAAATATCTGAATGGTTTGCTCCCTCACTTCATTTGAATCTCGGCTCAGACTTCAACTCATCAGCAAAGGCTTCTCTGATAATCACAAATAAAATAGCATCCCTCATCACTCTGTCCCCTTACCCTGCATTCTTCTTTTTCATAGCACTCATCACCACAAACCTTGTGTATTTGCTATTGTCTCTCAGCCCCTGTTAAAATGTAAATTCCTTGAGCACAGGGCCTGTGTCTACTTCTTTCTGCCATATGGACCTATCCTCAATGCCTAGAACAGTGCCTGGCACATATTAGACATTGATTAGGTTTGTTGAATAAATGGAAGAAACTGAACCTCGACTGTTTAAGTAATTTTTCCAAGGATACACAGTAAAGTGGCAGAGCCAAGATTAGAAACTGCGTCCTTCTGAATCCAACAGGTAGTAGAGAGGAGGTGACATTTGAACTGAACTTCAAAAAGTAGGTAGAATTTAATATTTATAGTCGTCTGTTATTGCTGAAATGATGTTGCCTACATGTAGCTTTCCCATTAATAACCACTCCTTTTTAACATTTTTATTCCCCAAGAGAATAAAGATTACTATAGGAATGACCAAACACACCATATCATAAGGATTGCTGGCCAACTTGCTTGCATCATGTTTTTCCTGTTCATGCAATCAATGGGCAATGGTTCCTGGCCTAGTTCCTTTAAACCTGTGACACAGGTACGAAACATGGCATGAGAGGGGGGCCTGGTGTGCTCTTACTGTTCACAGACATAGTTCTTAGCCACATGTTTGGATCAGCTTCTCATTCTACGTGAAGCACTTAGCACCATGCCTGAACCTCAGTCTCAATAAATGGGAATTATTATCTGCATTATTATATTATCATTCTTTCCCTCACCCTTCCACCTCAGTGCTCAGCCATAGTCTATGTCCCCAGATCCCCTTGGACCACATTTCTCCACCAGCTCCACTGTCTCTGCTGCCTTAGACAAACCCTGTGTCCTTGGCACCTCTTACCTGTGGACGGTGCAGGACCTGGTTTGCTCTGACCTCTGATCTGGACACGGGAATCCTGAACACCTATTTAGAGCATCTCCACAGATATTTCATCAGCCTTTTGGCAAATTGCATCTGTGTGTGGTCTTCAAGAAATCTTACAGCTTATTTCACTAAAAACTTCTGTTTAATCCAGAGAAATAATACATCCCACCCTCCCCACCTTTTCCCACTGGCACGTTTTATGATTTCTCTAAAGTTCACTACAGCCCACACTCTCTGTTTCTATTCCCTGTGGAAAGGTCATGATATTTTGAGTCACACAGCCACTTAGAAGCTGTGTGACCTTGAATGAGTTGCTTCACCTCTCTGAACCACAGGTTCTTCATCCATAACATAGAAATAATAATGTAAGTCTTACAGAGGCATTGTAAATGGCACAATACACATAAAACACCCAGTACAGTGCCTGACATATCTATGGAAATTATTATTTTTTGTGGTGAAGAGACTGATGATGATGATGATGATGGTGTTGTCTTAAGTAATGCTGGGCAGCCACAGCTCTTGATATACTCCCTCTCCTTTCAATTATGTCCTAATTAACACCTTCCCACTTCTCCTCTATTCCAGTAGTAGCTGTTCAGGAAGATTCTGCAGGCAGTGCTCGGGACCAAGGAGGGCTCAGCAGTGTAATCCTCAGACCCAGGAGAGCATGGCCTCTCTTCATCTGTGATCACGTAGCTTGTGCTGGGAATCATGGACATCTTCTTTTTGCTTCAAAGAGCTCTCCATAAACAACTCCAGTATCTTTGATCTCTCTTTCAGCACCATCTTAGTCCATCTGTTGTTAGGCTTTAAGCCCATTATCTCTCTCCCTTCTGTTTGCTTCTAAAATGTCCTTGGAGATCTACAAGTGCCTAGTGAGCCCCTAGAGAACAGGACCATGCCTCATCTGTCCCCTGCACAGAGCACAGTGCCTGGCAGGGAGGAGATGCTAAATCTGTTTGTCACTTGCGATGGGCATCTGTGTTCCTGCTGCCACTTTTCTTTCCTCTCTATCTACACATATTTCTGTCATCTGATTTTGTACAGCCATTTCACCTCAGCTTGTCTTTTCACCCTCATTTTCATTCCAGTAGACTTACATTTCCTTTTTTTAAAACTTTGCGCTCACTTAAATGCTTTACCTGCTGAAAATATCTATATGGTCATTAGTGCTTCAAGAACTTTTTTGATAGTATATTTTACCATGTTGCTTTCCTCTCTGATATCTTAAATAGGGAGCAGAGCTTCCCTCCCTTTGAGCGCTGCCTTTTCTTAAAAAATCACATTTTAAATTTCCTCCCTTTTTAAAAATAGAAATTTGCGCCTCCTTCATATATTTCTGGCAAATTTCCCAGGCTTTGAGATATTAATTTTGGCCATTACCCTAGCAAGAAAGGGAACAATCTTTCACTTTATATTCATAATCTCTGTTTTTTTCTTGTATCTAAATTCTATTAATTCTGCTAGGCCACTTCTACTTTTGTTTTAATAATAATTACTAACATTTGTGCAATGCCTTACAGTTTAAAAAATATTTTCACATTCACTATTTCATTTGAGCCTAGCAACTCTATGAGAATGACAGAGCAGGTACACTATTATTCAGATTTCACAGATGAGAAAAAAGTAACCACACCCCAGAGAGTTTAAATGATTTATCTTGGGTCACACAGCTTATAAGAATTAGAACCTTGGACTTGAACCCAGTTTTCCGATTCCAAATCCTGTTTGTTTCCTACCATTTCACATCATATGTATCTAGACAGGCTATTACAGACTAATTCTAAATGATTGGCTTCAAAGGTCAGCTTGCTTATTTTCAATCTTGTTTTCTTTTTTTTAGGTTTCTGTTGAAATTCATCCAAATCTACCTGTATTAGTCAGAGTTCTCCAGAAACACAGAACCAATAGGAGATGATAGGTAGATAGAGAGATGATAGAAAAATAGACAGACACATACATACATACGTAGAGATTTTTTTTTATGAGGGATTGGCTTATGTGATTATAGAGGCTGAGAATTCCCATGATCTGCTATCTGCAAGGTGAAGAACCAGGAAAGCAGTGGTGTAGTTCAGTACGAATGTAAACGCCTAAAACAAGGGAGTAATGTTATAAGTCATGGTCTGTGTCTGAAGGCCTGAGAACCAGGGGCAGCAATGATGGAAGTAAGAAGAAGATGGATATCCCAGCTTAAGAAGAGAGATTGAATTCACCCTTCCTCTGTCTTTTGGTCCTATTCAGGCCCTCAATGGATTGGATGATGGGCTCCCCCCTACCCCCCACCCCACGTTGGACATCTTCTTTACTCAGTCTACTGATTCAAATGCTAATCTCTTCTGGGAACATCCTCACAGACACAACAAGAAATAATGTCTTACCAGCTCTCTGGGCATCTCTTTGTCCAGTCAAGTTGACAAATAAATTTAACCATCACACCACCCCTTAAAGCCATGGGTTTTTTTGTTTTTATTTTTTTGTTTTTTTTTAATCTTTGCACCCACCTCTCCACTTTTGCCCTTGGCTCAGCACTCAGCTAAGATAGCTCATCCTCCAGAAAAGTTTCCCTGACTCTTCAGATTGGATTAAGTGCCCTGCTTAGAGCATCCAGTGCACCCGTGAACATCCTCATGTCTCTGTACGTTCCCAGATGTCCCCATATTGTCATGTAATTGTCCTTGCTCTTATTTGTTTCTTCAACTACTGGACTATAAACTGTGTCAGGGGAGGGGACAGTGAATCTTTTCCACCTTTATGAACCCAGAATTTATCAAATTGCCTAGTACATAGTAGGTGTACAGGAAGTACTTGCAGAATGAATAAATAATTAGTGATAACAGGAATGGAAAGTTTCTCTCTGTAGCTAATCAAAAGAAATCAAATGGGTGTCTTTTTTTATTGAAACATAATTGATTGTACATATCTGTGGGGTACAGCATTGAATATCAATACCTATGTGCAATGTGTAATGCTCAAATCAGGATAATTAGTACAATGTAATCTTCTTTAAAAAAAGTTTATTATTATTGTTATCACTTGCATTCTAAGGTGTTGTTGTGGAGCAGTTGTGGGGGGGAGAGGGGAAAGGGGAGTGGACTAGGGTGGGAGAAGGAGGAAGGGGGGCGTGGTTGAGGCCCGAGGCACTCCACTCATTCCAGCTTGGGAGCCTGGGGTGCTTCTAGCAGTGGTCTAGTGGTCATCACTGGGCTGGGTGCAGACATTGGGGGGTGTGGCTGAGGCACTTGGCCCTCCCCCAACCCCAGCTTGGGGGCCTGGGGGGCTTCCAGTCCTAGGTGTTATAGGTGTTCTTTGGTGGTGTTAGACCTTTACTACTTAATGTCAAACTTCGTTTCTGATCTGTGGGTTTTTTGTGTTTTCTTTCAGTTCTGTGTTGGATTATTCGCTATTCCCACCACTGAAAGTCTGGGCTGGAACTAATTTGTTAACCTTTGCTTATTTCTAAAATGGGGAAACTTCCTGTGGGAACCAGCATTTGAGCCCTGTGATTGAGCTAAATTGCTGCTTTGTTGCTGATTCTCTGGGGAAGGCTTTTTGTGCAGCTCAGGTTTTAATTGTTGACCTTGTAAGCACTTCCGGGTCTCATGAGGTCCAGTACACCTGGGTAGTGTGGAAACTCTGGTCTGAGCCTGAGTCTTTTCAGCAAACAAAACCCCTGCAGTTCTATATTCCAGACCAGTCTACACTGAGTGGTCCTGCACTGATTGGGGGGCATATCAGCTGTCCATGATGTGCCCCAGTGTTCCCCAATGGGCCCATCTCCCCTACCACCCTCAGTCCAAATACTTCTCATGGGATTGGTCATGTGCCAGTCCCTTGCAATGACTCATCAGCTCTGAATAGCTCCTTTTTTCAGTTATTTGTGGTCACTCGCTCCTATGTGGGTCCACAGGAACCCTGTTAGTGGTCTTGCTGGTCTGGGGGCCACCAAGGCCCTCTTCTCCCCTGCCGCCTCCAAGCAACTTCATATGAAGGGCACAGCTGTGGCTTTTGTGAGCTCCTGCTCCGTGTGCTCACCAGGGCCAGCCTTAAAGAGGCTGGGGCTCCAAAGGGTGGGAGTGAGCCTTTCTTTCTTTCATTGTGGCTTCTCCTGTCTTCATGAACTCCATAAGTCTCTCCTCCTCTTCCTTGAGCTCTAGTGGCCCCAGCTTAGCATTCATTGCTTCTTAATAGTTGTAAATTGGTTGATTATGGAAGAGGATGACACTGGGGACCATCTATTCTGCCATCTTAATCGGAAGTCCCAATGTAATCTTTTTTTGTGACCCTTTACCAATTGGTTGATAACCCCCCCTCCCACTCCTGCTTTCCCACCTCTGCTGGCCCCAAAGACAGTCTTGAGGAAGACTTGTTTTGTGTGTTTGGGGAGGGTTCGTTCTGCAGGGTGCAAGTAGGGAACAGAGCTTGCCATTATGCCAAGGGACACGTCATGACAACGCCATTTGTCTCAAATGCAAAAAAATAGCTCTGTGACATTTCTTATAAAGGAGAAAGAGTTTATTCAGCAATGAAATCTTTCTTTAATTGTTGATAATTGTTCCTCAGGGGCTGTGGCTTTTTGTAGGTCATGTTCTTAATAGTTTTCTTATGAAAAACAGAAATGATAAAAAAAAAAAAAAAGGAAACCTACTAGTTTTGTAAAGTAAGAATAATGGTTTAGGAAATTATACATCTCTCTGAAACAACATTAGAAATATTTATTTACCAGATAACTAGAAACAGCACATTCTTGAAATTAATACAGTATTGATCTACTTAAATCTGGCCAGTTATGTGTAGTCTGAATTGACAGAACTATGAGAACAAAAAGTGATAACACGTTTGCATGTTTCAATTCATGTAGTTGACCAAAGATATCATTATTTTAATGCTGTGCTTATATCTCTATATTGAGGTTGCATTTGGGTTATTTTAAAAATAATAAAATCCTATTTCCAGAGGCATATAGCTCCATTACAAAAATCCCTTATGGTACACATAGTCTTTGCCTGTGGACACAAACCAACCAACCTCAGTCTAACCACTGGGTGAACTGAGAATGGAAAAGGAAAACAGTTGCTTCTGGTAATTACTACCCCCTTTTTTAAAGGCATCTTGAATAAAACAGTAGCCAGAGGGGGTGAATGGCCTGAATATCAAATACTGCTATTGAGTTCTGTGTGTGGAATTATTGATTCCTTGATATTTCGCGTTTGGAAATTCTTCCCTCTGTTAAAACCAAGTTCAAGTGTCTGTTCCCAGTTTACCTTCACCTACTTTCATTTCCTTTTCACATTTTGAATGCACTTGCTGTTTGGGAATGGAAATTCCTTGGACGACAGACTGAAGTGACATCAGAAATGAAAACAGAAACCAAGTTCTCCTCTCTGTGAGGAGAAAGGACACGGCTTCTAACTGAAGATAAATTTTGGATTGAGTGTGACAATAAGGCTGAAGAACTTTATTTTATCCTTACAAATGACTCCCTCTGTCCTTCCAGGACTGGATTTCCCAGAGGCCAAATCTTTCTGAAAAGTGCCTTTACTTTCCTCAAGTGTGAACAGGCTGAGCCTTCCCTCCTCCACCTAGGGAAGAGCTTTGCTGAGGCACCAAAATCACCGGAGGCTGTCTCTAGGACTCTAGGCAGAGACCTAAAATCACCGGAGGCTGTCTCTAGGACTCTAGGCAGAGACCTAAAATCACCGGAGGCTGTCTCTAGGACTCTAGGCAGAGACCTAAAATCACCTGAGGCTGTCTCTAGGACTCTAAGCAGAGGCCTCTGACAGAGCTACGGCCAACGAACCTCACTGGGCCTCTCGCCTGCACAGCTCTGAAACAAGCTTACACAGGACCTAAAGCAACATGATCTAGGAGACGAACATGAGGTTCAGCTTTCATTTTCCCCTGGCCCTTGGCATGCGCTATTCCTCTGGATTCTCCTCTCCACAAGCTCCATCTTCTTCTCACTCGGACTGCTCCTCACCACTCTTCTCAAGCTTTGTCTTTCCTTGGAAGACTTTCCAGGCCTCCCTTCACAGCTGTATCTCCGTCCTCATCATATTGCCTTTGTTAGTGGGCCTGCCTCTCTTCTAGACTGTGAGCAACCTGACATCTAGCACAGTGACCATCAAATAGTAGGTATTCAGTAAGCGGCTAATTTATTCAGTAATAAATTATGGAAGAAATGACCTAAAATTGCTGAATTTGGGTTAGTTTAAAAAGACACCAATATATGTGAATCTGCTGATTCCTTTAGCAAACCCAATCCACTAAACCAGTTATTTCATTGAAGTCCTCAGCTGGTTCAGTACTAACGGTCCCCACTAGATATGGATCTCAAATTGAGCTGTAAAAAATCTCCATGTGGTGGTGTGAGATTCCATAGACTCACTGCCGATTACAGAAGGAGGCACTGTCAAGAAATAGTTAACTGGTCCTGAATGCACTTATCTGATGAATTGATTTAAAAATAGCAACTTTTAACAAAAACAATAGCTGATATAATCTCTATTATTTTGGGGAAAATTAAATACACTAACCTGGTCTAAGTAATTGCTATTTAAAGGGTTAATCTTCTGTGTAACAGAGGATGGCCCTTTAGTTATGAGGTATTTATATCAGTTTGAATAGACAAGTCTAGACTCCTCTATAGTTCATTGAAACTACTGGTTTATTTATTTGGATTTGATCACAAAGGAGGTCAAGGGAATTGTTACCCTGAGTATTCCAAAGTGAAAGAAGAGTCTATTTAGAATTCAACAGTTCTTTCTGAAACAGAATGCAGATTTCTTGTTGGGATTTTATGAATGGCATCAAACAACCATAGATTTGCTCTTTTTCAAATTATTAGGGATTCATTAATGAAAGTGTTCATTCCAACAGCTTGGAAAGGGAAGGTCTTTATGGGAAAAGGGCCTCACAGGTGCCACAGTGCTACAGGACAAATGCTACCTTTCTCTATGCATAGCATCTTGTTCTATTTACAAACATCTTCTACCTCTGAATGAAAATGCTGATGGACAGTGATGTAACTGTCATGCCTGGTCCATACTAGGGACTCAAAAGTATTTTGTTGACTTGAACTAACATTGTAAATTATCAGTGTTGAAACAGGAATTCTAAAGAACTCCTACGATGGTAATTTTCAGTGTTAGTACCTCTTTGATATCTATTAATTTAGACTTATTGCCATTAATAGTTTAGGCTCATGTTAATGATTAATAATGTGATAATCACATATTTCATTATACTTTGCAATGATAAAAATGTCTTTATAAACATTAATGTTATACAACAATCCTATGAAGTTAACAGGATTGGTTTTATTATTTCTAAGATACGGAAATGTAGGTCTAGAAAGATCAGATAACTGACATACATAAGATCCATCCCACATAATAACATCTTTAGCCCACAAGACTCAATTTTTTTTTAGTGTCAAAGCAAAACACCCGGTCATGTTTTGAGTGATACCTTTTATCGGACAAACTGTGCAATATTGACAGAGAGGCTTCTCTGCCTACAGAAATCCTTTCCTCAGAGTCAATCCCTTACTGACCTAGAGGGGAGTTTTCTATATCCCCAAAGCTTATCTGTCAATATTCTACCATTAGTCCAATAAAAGATATTACTTGAAACTTGACTCTACATTTTGTCTGACCAATAAAGGCAGTAATTAAAAATATTGAGTTAGGAACCAAGATATATTGGGTATTGTGATGCTCTAGTAGCTACATTCTTGAAAAACAATTTACTGACTTACTATTAAAATAGTTTGTGTGTGTGGATGTGCACGTGTGTGTGTTTAAGTTGGTAGTCTGGACCTTTCCAAAGGCCAATCCAGATTTTCAGAGCCAGGTGTACTGGCCCCTTTACTGCCATAGGGAGACAGAGGAGGCTCTAAGCAGCAGGTGATGGTGAAATAGAACCAAAAGGGAAACAGGTTGAATCATTAAGCTGTTGAGACAGGGTGGCTCCTTAGAAGGAGAAAAGGTGGAAACATGGAAAGGCCCTTAGTTCTATTTTCCCCCCATCTCTGACTTAGTCAAAAGTGGGGTGACTTAGTCTGTTTATCCACTTCACAAGGTTACTGTAATTCAGAAAGCAGAGGTCTGTGTATGGCCTCTCTAGAAAAATGGGGTTTCAAATGGGACACCAGTATTTCTAGTGCTCTGTTTGAAACCTTGTGGCTATTGACCATTTTCTTCTCAGTCCACACTCAGAACGCTCCACTCTGTGCTACAGGGGTAATGCATGATTAATTATTACTCTAAAATGTAAGCTCCATGGGTTTAAGACTTCTTTGTTTTTTTGCTGCTGAATCCTAGGCACTCAGAATAGTTCCTAGCACAAAGTAGGCACTCAATAAATATTTGTTGAATGAATTAATGAATAACAATAGGTAGATCTTGGAAACTGAGAAGTAGGGGAAGGAATCTCAGGCCCAGAATATGCAATTAAATTCTAGGTGTGTGCGATGTGTGTGTGTTTGAGGGACAGTAAGTAAACCACTCTAACCTAGCTAACAGAAGACTCTTACCAGGAAGTATTGCTTGTTGCATGCAAAAGACCTCAGGCAATAATCATAACTTAAGTACAGTACTTTCACAACATAACTTTACTCTGTACCATAAGTTTTAAAGGCTACCAGGCCTGTTTCAAGATGGCGGCGGCTGCAGCGGCTGGCGCGGAGTAGCTGAGGTGGAAAAGGTGGCCACTGGACCTCGGGCAGCCGGGAAACTTGTGGACCTTCCTCTGGCCATCTCTTAAGGGAGGACTGCTGCTGCTGGCCGGTCGTGGGGGCTCAACGCCACTTTGCCCCTGGCAGGAGAGGCTGCCTCATTTACAGGCAACAGCTTTGAAGTGTGGAGCAGGAAAAGAACTGATTCTTAGCTGCAAAAGCGAGTCTTGAAACAGGGAACACGGCGCCAGGGCTGCTGTGGATGCAGCCAGGATCCTGGAGGCTGGGGCCGCACTGAAGGCGGCCAGCTGCCCTATCCAGGATTCGAGGTTTCAGGCCGGCATTAAAGAAGACTCCTGGGAGCGCCCGAGCGGCGCCGCGACTGAACAGCCCGAGGCGGCAGCGCCGAGAACACGGAAGGCAACAAACCAGAGACAGAGCGAGTGCCTGACCTGGCACAGCACTGTGAGTGATCCCTGGCACAGCTCTGTTCGGGGGGTGGATGCCCGCGCGGCTCCCCGCCTGCACCACCAGGCCACTCACTGCCCCGGTGCTGCCTCCATTTTCCCAGGTGCGGGCAGCTCCGCCCTGCTCGGCCATCACTGAGCCCATTTGCTTGGCCTGGCGCGGGGCTTTCCGGACCCTGCGGGCCGGCCTCCTCTCCCACTCCCTCCACGGTTCTCTGGCAGGGCTGGGGGTGTGGGGCGTCCCAACCAGTTTTGGGAGGGCTAGGAAGTACGGGCGGGCCGACTGTCACTCCACCACACCCTGGACTCCGGCCCGGTAAACTTCCTGTTACTGGGAGGCAGATACCATCTCTGCGACCACCAGTTTGGAAAAAAGCCTAACGAATTTCTGGTTGGGAATAGTGTGGTAGGAGAGTTCCCAGGTCCGCTTGAACCTGCCGGAGAGCAGGCTGCAGGCGGGCACTAGACTCGGTTTATACCAGGGGGATACAAAGGTGAACAAGACCCGAGAAAGATCTACACAGTGCTACAAAGGCACCCAGAGAGACCGGTCGTCTGTGCCTAGCAGAAACCTGGTAGACTTCCTGGGCGAGGCGGTGCTGAGCAGGGTCTTGAAGGCCCAGCTGATAGACGAGGGGTGCAGAAGACACGCCCCAACCCAGCACAGTGTGCACAGAGGGGGGAGACGTGCGGCCAGGGAGGCGGAGACTCGACAGAAACCACACACCCGGTGGGGTCGCCACTGCACGATCTAACAGCCTGGGCCAGAGCACACGGAACGGGGAGAAGTCCTGTACAGAAAGTGAAAGCTCAACAGAGATCACACACCCTGTGGTACGTGATCCACCAGCCCAGCAGAGTACAAGCTGACCAGAAAGGTGGATCCCCGGAGAAGCCCAAGACCCGAGGCAACCACACACACAAGACACTAGAGGCCAACTGAGCAGTCACGGCGGGAGCCATACCAAATTGGCAACCACAGCAACATCCTAGTTAGTCATTAGTCTTAAACCGGTGGACTGTGAAACCCCCTGCCACAATGAATAAACACCAAAAAAAAGACACCAGAAATACAAAAAATCAAGAAAGTACACCACCAAAAGTTAATAAATCTCATACTCTAGATCCTATAGAACAAGAAGCCCTTGAAATAACTGACAAGGAATTTCGAGTGATAATTCTAAGGAAACTGAATGAGATACAAGAAAACTCAGCTAGACATCATGATGAAATGAGGAAAAGTATACAGGATCTGAAAGAGGAAATATACAAGGAAATCAATGTCCTGAAAAAAAATGTAGCAGAACTTGCTGAACTGAAGAAGTTATTCAGCGAAATAAAAAACACAACAGAGAGTTTAACCAGCAGGCTTGTCGAAGTTGAAGAGAGAACCTCTGAACTTGAAGATGGGCTGTTTGAAATAACACAAGCAGACAAAAAGAAAGAAAAAAGAATCAAGGACATGGAAGAAAATCTGAGAGAGATATCAGACAACCTCAAGCGCTCAAATATCCGAGTCATGGGTATTCCAGAAGGGGAGGAAAATGGAGATTCCATTGAAAACATATTCAACAAAATAGTGGCAGAAAACTTCCCAGGTATAGGAAAAATCACAGATCTTCAGATCCAGGAAGCTCAACGATCTCCAAACGTATTCAACCCAAAAAGGCCTTCTCCAAGACATGTCATAGTCAAATTGGCAAAACTCAGAGACAAAGAGAGAATCTTAAAAGCTGCAAGAGAGAAGCGTCAAATCACCTATAAGGGAGCCCCAATCAGGTTAACATCAGACTTTTCATCACAAACCCTAAAAGCTAGAAAGGAATGGGATGATATTTTCAAAATACTAAAAGACAAAGATTGCCAGCCAAGAATACTCTATCCTGCAAGGCTATCCTTCCGAAATGAGGGGCAAATAGTATATTTCTCAGACAAACAAAAACTGCGGGAGTTCACTACCACAAGACCACCCTTACAAGAAATCCTCAAGGGAGTACTGGGTTTGCTTCCTGAAAAATAACTACCACTGCCATAAAAACCTAAGAAAAATCTAAACCCGCTAGTACAATAAAAATGGCATTCATGAAGAGAAAACAAGCTAACAAAAACACTATCTACAACCTAAGGAACCAAGAAACACAGAAACCAAACAGTAAATCAGAAAGCAAGGAACAAAAGACACCTAAGACAACCAAACAACCAATAAAATGCTAAGAATAAATCAACACCTTTCAATAACAACTCTTAATGTTAAAGGCTTAAATTCCCCAATTAAAAGACACAGACTGGCTGACTGGATCAAAAAGCAGGACCCAACTATATGCTGCCTACAAGAGACCCACCTTACCCATAAAGATTCACACAGACTAAGAGTGAAAGGATGGAAAAAGATTTACCATGCAAACAGAAAAGAAAAACGAGCTGGAGTGGCTATTCTTATATCTGACAAAATAGACTTTAAACTAAAAACCATAAAAAGAGACAATGAGGGACACTACTTAATGATAAAAGGACTGATCCATCAAGAAGACATAACAATCATAAATATGTACGCACCCAATGTTGGAGCAGCCAGATTTATAAAACAAACTCTATTAGACCTAAAGAAGGAAATAGACACTAATACCATAATAGCAGGGGACCTGAAAACTCCACTGTCAATATTAGACAGATCATCTAGGCAAAGAATCAGTAGAGAAACACAAGATCTAAACAAGACTCTAGACCAATTGGAATTGGCAGATATCTACAGAACATTCCACCCAACAACCTCAGAATATTCATTCTTCTCATCAGCACATGGATCATTCTCCAAGATAGATCACATATTAGGTCACAAATCAAGTCTCAATAAATTCAAAAAAATTGGAATTATCCCATGTATCTTCTCAGACCACAATGGATTAAAACTAGAAATTAATAACAAACAAAACTCTGGAAACTATACAAACACATGGAAATTAAACAGCATTCTCCTTAATGACATATGGGTCCAAGAAGAAATCAAGCAGGAAATCAAAAAGTTTATTGAAACTAATGAAAACGATGATACATCATACCAAAACCTGTGGGATACTGCAAAAGCAGTATTGAGGGGAAAATTTATTGCATTAAATGCTCACTTCAGAAGAATGGAAAGATGGCAAGTGAACAACCTAACACTTCACCTTAAAGAACTAGAAAAACAAGAACAATCCAATCCTAAAGTTAGCAGACGGAAAGAAATCATTAAGATCAGAGCAGAACTGAATGAAATTGAAAACCAAAAAACAATTCAAAAGATCAACGAATCAAAAAGTTGGTTTTTTGAAAAGATAAATAAAATTGACAAACCATTAGCATGGCTAACAAAAAAAAGAAGAGAGAAGACTCAAATAACAAAAATTAGAAATGAAAAAGGCGATATTACAACTGATTCATCTGAAATACAAGGAATCATTCGAGACTACTATAAACAACTATACGCCAACAAATTTGAAAATCTGGAGGAAATGGATAAATTTCTGGACACACACAAGCTCCCAAAACTGAACCGTGAAGACGTAGAAAATTTGAACAGACCAATAACAATAAAGGAGATTGAAGCTGTTATCAGAAGGCTCCCAACAAAGAAAAGCCCAGGACCAGATGGATTCACAGCAGAATTTTACCAAACATTCAAAGAGGAATTGACACCGATTCTTTACAAACTACTCCAAAAGATTGAAACGGACGCAAATCTCCCAAACTCATTCTATGAAGCAAACATCATCCTGATACCAAAACCAGGTAAAGATATAACCAAAAAAGAAAACTACAGGCCGATATCCTTGATGAATATAGATGCAAAAATCCTCACTAAAATACTAGCAAACAGAATACAGCAACACATACGAAAAATTATTCATCACGATCAAGTGGGATTCATCCCAGGGATGCAAGGTTGGTTCAACATACGAAAATCAATAAATGTGATACACCATATTAATAAACTCAAACACAAGGACCATATGATCATCTCTATAGATGCTGAAAAAGCATTTGATAAAGTTCAGCACTCATTCATGACAAAGACCCTCTATAAGTTAGGTATAGAGGGAAAGTATCTCAACATAATTAAAGCCATATATGACAAACCCACTGCCAATATCATCCTGAATGGGGAAAAGCTAAAAGCTTTTCCTTTAAGAACAGGCACCAGACAAGGATGCCCACTCTCACCACTCCTATTCAACATAGTGTTGGAAGTACTAGCCAGAGCAATCAGAGAAGAGAAGGAAATAAAGGGCATCCAGATTGGAAAAGATGAAGTCAAACTGTCCCTGTTTGCAGATGACATGATCCTATATATCGAACAGCCTAAAACCTCTACAAAAAAACTCTTGGAATTGATAAATGATTTCAGCACAGTAGCAGGATACAAAATCAACACACAAAAATCAGTAGCATTTCTTTTCTCCAATAGTGAACATGCAGAAGGAGAAATCAAGAAAGCCTGCCCATTTACAATAGCCACCAAAAAAATAAAATAGTTAGGAATTGAGTTAACCAAGGAGGTGAAAAATCTCTATAATGAGAACTACAAACCACTGCTGAGAGAAATTAGAGAGGATACAAGAAGATGGAAAGATATTCCATGCTCTTGGATTGGAAGAATCAACATAGTGAAAATGTCCATACTACCCAAAGTGATATACAAATTCAATGCAATCCCCATCAAAATTCCAAAGACATTTTTCTCAGAAATGGAAAAAACTATTCAGACATTTATATGGAACAATAAAAGACCACGAATAGCCAAAGCAATGCTGAGCAAAAAAAATAAAGCTGGAGGCATAACACTACCTGACTTTAAGCTATACTACAAAGCTATAATAACCAAAACAGTATGGTACTGGCATAAAAACAGACACACTGACCAATGGAATACAATAGAGAATCCAGAAATCAACCCACACACTTACTGCCATCTGATCTTTGACAAAGGCACCAAGCCTATTCACTGGGGAAGGGACTGCCTCTTCAGCAAGTGGTGCTGGGATAACTGGATATCGATATGCAGGAGAATGAAACTAGATCCATACCTCTCACCGTATACTAAAATCAACTCAAAATGGATTAAGGATTTAAATATACACCCTGAGACAATAAAACTTCTTAAAGAAAACATAGGGGAAACACTTCAGGAAATAGGACTGGGCACAGACTTCATGAATACGACCCCAAAAGCACGGGCAACCAAAGGAAAAATAAACAAATGGGATTATATCAAACTAAAAAGCTTCTGCACAGCAAAAGAAACAATTAAAAGAGTTAAAAGACAACCAACAGAGTGGGAGAAAATATTTGCAAAATATACATCTGACAAAGGATTAATATCCAGAATATATAAGGAACTCAAACAACTTTACAAGAAGAAAACAAGCAACCCAATTAAAAAATGGGCAAAAGAGCTAAGTAGGCATTTCTCTAAGGAAGATATCCAAATGGCCAACAGACATATGAAAAAATGCTCAACATCACTCAGCATCCGGGAAATGCAAATCAAAACCACATTGAGATACCATCTAACCCCAGTTAGGATGGCTAAAATCCAAAAGACTATGAACGATAAATGCTGGCGAGGCTGCGGAGAAAAAGGAACTCTCATACATTGTTGGTGGGACTGCAAAATGGTGCAGCCTCTATGGAAAATGGTATGGAGGTTCCTTAAACAATTGCAAATAGATCTACCATACGACCCAGCCATCCCACTGTTGGGAATATACCCAGAGGAATGGAAATCATCAAGTCGAAGGTATACCTGTTCCCCAATGTTCATCGCAGCACTCTTTACAATAGCCAAGAGTTGGAACCAGCCCAAATGCCCATCATCAGATGAGTGGATACGGAAAATGTGGTACATCTACACAATGGAATACTACTCAGCTATAAAAACGAATGAAATACTGCCATTTGCAACAACATGGATGGACCTCGAGAGAATTATATTAAGTGAAACAAGTCAGGCACAGAAAGAGAAATACCACATGTTCTCACTTATTGGTGGGAGCTAAAAATTAATATATAAATTCACACACACACCTACACACATACACACACAAACCGGGGGGGGGGAAGAAGATATAACAACCACAATTATTTGAAGTTGATACAACAAACAAACAGAAAGGACATGGTTGGGGGGGAGGGGGGGAGGGAGAAGGGAGGGAGGTTTTGGTGATGGGGAGCATTAATCAGCTACAATGTATATCGACAAAATAAAATTAAAAAAAATAAAATAAAAAAAAAAAAATAAAGGCTACCAGGCCAAATAGAGAATCTTTCAATTTAGTTTGTCAACTGAAGCTCCCCAGCCCCATCAAAAACCTAAGAAAAGCAGAAGCCCCAATGTTCTGTCATCATTGTTATTAATGATTGCCAGTCAAGGTGGCGGCACCATGCTTCTCATGAGTAATGTGGCATCCTTACCACCCAGTAGATGCTAAACTTTTTTTAAGTTAATGTATAAGTATGTGTCAGGATAAATAAATCCACATTATGAAGATCATTATGAGGATTAAATGGACAATATAGGTTCATCTTTTAAAAAATATTTTAATTGACAAGTAAAGATTGTAGAAATGAGACAATATAAGTAAAGTTCTTACACAGTGCCTGGCATGGAGTTAGTGTTTGATAAATTTTTAGCTCAAAACCTATCAATGATCCTGGAAGGTAGTTATTACTACCTCCATTTTACAGCAAGTAAGGCTCAGAGAAGTTAAATAACTTGCCCAAATTTCATATCTAGTTTGATTCTATACTGTGTGTGTTTTTTCCTGTTCCTTGAGGTAAAGATGCCTGAAGACTTGAATGTCACTTCTGTTGGATGCAGAATATATGGGACAGAAAGTACCATTTTATTTTGTTCCAATAATAGTCATCATGAGGCAAATTCTTGGAAATGTTGAGAAATAGCACAGAATACAAATGAAAGCGGAATTAAGTTATTGTTTTACCTAGACAACATGATATTGTGGTTAAGAAGCTAAAATCTGAGATTGGACAGATTTGGGTTAGAGTCCCAGCTGCGCCACTTAAGGAGCTGTGTGACCTTAAGCAATTTACTTAACCTCTCTGAGTCTCAGGTTTCTCCTCTATAAAATGGAGATTTTAAACAATGACTCTTATAAGATAATGCATTCCTATGTTTAGTACAGTGCCTGGCACATAGTAAAGAGTCTACAGCATACCCACATATATCCCATTTTAATTGTAAAGAATTTGCTTTATAATTGGATTTGCTTCTTTGGGTCTGGCTTGATAACAATTAAATTGGCATCATGGAAGCAGTTATAAGTCAGTTTTGATGTGGGCCCTCCATTAAGACAAATGGCTTGGAGGAGATGCTCCCATTTCCCTAGACGCTATATTGTTTTGGTCTGTCTAGCTGGAGAGCAAACCGAACAGCACTGTATGGATTTACAGTATAAAGACGCTATCTTTACAAGAATAAGGGCTAGAAACTTTATTTTCTTTTAATGAAAGTTCAGCTTCTGTAGACCACAGACAAGTCAGCTAGGGGGAACAAAAAAGAATGTGGATTTTTTTTCCCCTCACCTACAAATTTGATTGCTTTTAATCCCATGGGAGAATAGTATCAGAAGGTATTATTAAAACATTAGCCTAATAACCTCTTGAAAAGATGGTGACCAATGTAAGCCTATGACCTCAAACGGATTTTTCAAAAACAATAAATGATACCAAAAAGTGGGATAAATCTGTCTTGTACAAGGAACTGGCAATTCCTAAATTAGCTGAGGAAAATTCATTCAGTTTGTCATTTATTTTATAGAAAGTTATAGTACAGTATACTATAATTACTTACAGCAATTGACATTTTGAACAGATATCAATTTTTAAATAGTCTCAAATAGTGTTATTTTCTTCAGTGGCAGTTCTTTTTCCTGGAGAATGTTTTAGGAATTTAATTATACTCTAGAAAAAAGAATAGGAGTATAGATACAAATGCAGTGATAGTAAGATAAAAATAATAACTCTTCAGTTTTGAAGAACTATATCATTTCTCCTATTAATTAAAAATGGAATTTGGGAATGTGGAAATCCTTTTCTATAAATGTTTAACACTCAGCAGTTAATATTTAATATTTTATAATGTGTACTACTTGCTCTGGATAATTAACATGCATAAGTATTTAAACCCATTGACAGTATGTTTTAACACAATTTACATTCGCGATTTTAAAACACGGTTGAAACGAATAGACATATTAGGTTCAATGTGAAATACTGGGTTCCACATTAAATTGTCTGTGATTTTTCCTTTTAAATGAACTGTTTTGAAATTAAAGTTTTAGAACAGACATTTTATGAAAATATAGAAATATAAAATATACATGCATAGTTCAAACAGATGATGGGTTGAAAAATCAAGACAAGAAAAACTGGAAGACAGAAGAGCTTTTGTGTATTATAGTTGTAGGTTTCAAACAAAACTAAGCATCAAAATATTAGAACACTCTAACAAAACCCCACTGTCACTAAAACTAATTAGTGTTCTGCTGTTTAATGCAAAAGCCTACATGCTGTCTTGACCTTTTTACACATCATGTCTAAGGTTGTGCCATAAAACAGAGGGAAGCACAGAATGCCTCCAGATAGCCTCAGAGGCTTTCTTTTTTAAGTAGTTCAATTGATTGTAACAATGCAGGCTGTGTGTAGGACTTATTTAAAGGTGCTGTTTATTAGATCTTGATTACAAGGAGCCAGTGAATTAAAGTAATGTCATGCTAGGGAACAGTTTCCAGGGCAGAATGACTGCCATTTCTTTTTAATGTGATGCTGCATGGTTTAAAATACACTTACCATAGAATGCATGACTTTGAAAGTTAGTTCTCAGTAAACCCACATGACAGGCAGAATTGTAGAGCTGCAGATTCTCTAAAGAAGGTAAAATAAAGCAAGATTTTCATGGTGCGGCAATGAGATGCTAAGAAACAGTTATTGGAGAAGATAACCCAGCAGGATAGTTAACTTGCAGACACATAAGGGTCTTTCATTTGAAAATCCCCAGGCAGTTTGGAGGTTGACTCATGAGCATCCCTGCAAGGCAGATGTGGTTTGGTAGTTTAGCAAGTGTCATTTTCTTCTGTTCTGTGTATGGGTCTGAGTCAAAGTGTTTTCAGAACTTTGTCAAAGGAGAGATGTGGAACTTTTTGTGGCTCTTCAAGTTTTCCACGGTAGAGTCCAAACTCCTTTAAATGGCTCATAAAATTTAAGAAGCCTACATATCACAATGGTTAAGCACACAGACCTTGGACTCTGGTAGGTCTGGGGCTGTGTTTGGGGTTTGCCATTGAGATAGCATGAGACCTTGGGTAAGTTATATAACCTCCCTCTGTTTTTGTATCTGTAAAATGTGGACGATAATAGTACCTACCTTATGGGATTTAGGGAATATTTATTGATATAATTCATGCAAGATACTTAGTATGATGCTTAGCATGTAGCATGCATATGCATTCAATAGATGGTAGCTAATAACAGCAACAATAAAGACTCTTGCCTACCTTTCCAGCTTTATCACCTGCCTCTCTCATTACCCAATCAGCATTCTTATTTGTAGCCACATGAATCACTTGCTCTTCCCAAAACACATACCTTTTGTAAATATTGTGGGTATATAATGTGGGTTATATGTGAGCCTCCCCCACCAGACTTTGAGTTCCTTGAGGGCAGAAGTGTTATGCCTGACAGAGGGTATATTTCCAATGGGTGGTCATCGGAATGAATCTTAGTTCAAAGGTCCTTTGTTGACTTCCACAGAGCAGCATAAGCTCAAAATGGGTTCCAAGAAACTTTAGTCCCATTAAAATGATTCTTAAAAAAGGATTCTTGGTCAAATAAGTTTGAGAGAAGCTGCTTATTCTATCTGTCTCTTAAAGTTCAAAACGCACAGCAGCATTTTAAAGAATCAGAAGTCTGGGTAAAGAAGACTGTTTAACTTTACTCAGTATTTTCTAAACTTCTTGAGGGGAACTTCACTCTCCACTCTAACCCCTATCAATTAACATCCATTATCATCCTAAACCATAAACTTAGGTATTGTTATTCTAAACTATGCAGAACTTTGTGAGATCATAAATAATGGCCTTAGCCATCATTACCATATAGCAAAATTTAACAAAATTTCTTTGGAAATTGAAGAGTGACACAAAGGATTATACCAATGATTGCCCAGGCGTATGAATCATCTTTGATCCTTTTTGCCTCATCCTCCCCCACCCAAAGAACTCACAAAGACCCACCAAGTTGTCTTTTGTAATGTCTTTTGTACCTGTGCCTTTCTGCCTATTCTCACTGCCATAGCTGTATTCCATCCCAAACCCATGTCACCTGTCAACCACAACAGGACACTAAGTAGTCATTTGTGTCTCTGTTCTCTATTGCATTCTGCCTTCTGCTGCCACGTAAGTGTTCTTCATACCAATTCCCTGAGTAGCAGACTTCAATAGCTTCCTGTCATCAAAAAACGTGGTTTCCGACCTGGGTTTCCTTCCAGGAGCTGCTGTGGACGGTAGGTAGAGTGTTGAGCAGGTGGGGCTCTGAATTCTCCACACCAGCTCCAACCAGAGCAGTTCTAATTGTACCTTGTTTTATATATTGAGAATAAGATTTCTTTTCCAGAAAGGATTCTAAATGCAAATAGAAAGCCAGTGGGCAAAACTTGTCATCTTTGTCCTCAGGACCCCCCATAACCTAGTCTGAATTTTTTCAATATTTTCTCATTACTCTTTTTCACAAAAGTTTGCTCAAACCTGACTACTTTATTATTTTTCACAGTGCTTCTTATAGCTCATCTCTCTATTCCTGTGCTCAAGCTGTTCATTCTAGCAATAAATATTGATTCTGTACCAGCTGCTATGCTAAGCACTTTACATACGTTATCTCATATACTATTAACAACTCTGTGAGGCAGGTGCTAATAATTATTCCCGTTTTACAGATAAGGAATTGAGGCTTAGTGAAATTAAGTGACTTGATCAGTGCACAGTTAATAAATGGCACAGCCAGGACTTGAGCCCAGGCCTATCTGACTTCAAAGTCCCATGTTCTTTTTTTTTTTTTTTTTTAATTTATTTTATTTATTGAATCAAAATCGATTACACATATTTTGGGGGTAGAACATTGAGATATGTTGATTAAATCAATATTACTAGCATATATATTGTTACAAATCGTAATTATTCTTTATGCCCCTTGTCCAATCTCTCCCCTTCCCCCATTCCCTCCCCTTCCCCCCTCTAATTGCCCTAGATTTCTTCTCTCCTTCTGAAAGAATAATGGTTACTCTGTTAATTTGTTGCCTAGATGATCTGTCCAGTGCTGAGAGATGTGATCAGGCCCGTCAATATTATCATAGAGCAGATGCTTCTTCTGTCACTCTGAAATGGGTTTTGCGGAAAGAGACATCTTCTTTTCTTTGTCTCTGCTGGTGACTCTTCTTGTGTGAATGCACTCCAGTGGTTGGCGGACCATCTGTGTGGTGGTTGTGGCATCTAGCCGCTTTTGCAGCAGCCACGTTTATTGCGGTGGCTGTGGTGGGCCACCCACGTGGAGGTGCTGTTTTTGGTATGCTGCTTGGCACTGGCGGTATGCCCGGTTGTGGGGTGTGTTTGGTCCCCTTCTCCATGCCTCTGGTCCCTGGGCAGGCCCCAAGGTGCTGGCGCCATGTGCCTAGTTGTGGGAGAGGGGTCCAGTCCCCTTCACCATGTGAAGTCCCATGTTCTTATGTGCCTCTTGCCTGACAGCTTTCTCTTCTCCTGTGTGATTGCCCTTCTTTCAAGTCTACCTCTTCCAAGAAATCTTCTCTGACTTCTATATTCTATAATATTTCTTCTTTGAATGAACTTCTTAACACTTACTACTTAATCCATTCCTTTGATAATTACCACATACACAGTCTGCTATATTTTTAGGGGAAAATGTTTTGTTTCTCCAACTAGACTATACATTCTCTGAGGGCATGGAGACTTTGTACCAAATCTTGCCTAAAGCCTCCATAGCTTTTAGATAAGTACTTTCCCAAAGGTGAGGGGTTATAAGGTTCATGTGAGTGTATATTGAATCAAGTCAGAAGACCTAAATTTTAGCTCGTACTTGCTGGGGGTAGGGGAAATGGAATGGGTGCATGGGCTTGATCTGGCATTTAATCCCTTTGAACCTCAGATTCCTTATTTGTTATAAAAGGGAAAATGACATGCTCCATAACTGCCATCTGATATTGTTTCAGAAGCAAATAAGATCACATGTATGAAAGAATTTTTAGAATGCTTGGATGCTGTACACATGCTAAATATTGTTATAACAATGGATATCAATATATATACAGGTTAGCAGATTCAGGCAAATAAGTTTCGCAGAAAGGGATGAGCTGGGTCAGACCAAGGGGAGCTGAGCAGAGGCTGACAATCCTGGTTATATCAGCAATGTGGAAAGGATATATTTTATCAGTCAACACTGTTATCCTTTTATTGATCATTTAGTACAGCCTTGAGCTTTCTGCAATCAGAATTAACCTCCCGGGTCAGCATGCCAGAGACTAAACTAAATAGAAGATCATATTTGCAATTTTTAAAAATGTAGTGGCCAGAAATTAAACATTTGTTAAATTAAAGAAAAGATACTGCATGCCATGTCAAGTCTCTTTTTGTTGTCTGGAGAGTTATAACAATCCTCTCCTGGCAGTTAGTTTTAAGATCATTAAATGATCCTCATTTGCAATATATTTGCAGAAGATTACAGCCATCTAAATTGACCCTGAAGGAAGACTTATTTCATTAATGGGCTGTCCTGTGCTAATGCATAAAGCTAGAAAAATATATCTATTAAATTCTTAATGTGTAAATGATGTTTCTGGCTTTCTTCTTAATTACAAAGCAAAATGAGCCTGAAGTGCACTATGTCTAGGAAAAAATGATCAATTTAATCCATCTTTCAGGGGAAGAACTTTTTTACTCGATCCCCAAATTCCAGCTGGAAGGGCTCTTCCTAGGCAGCAGGCTCTGGGCTTATTGTTCCATCAGGGCTACAGCATAATGTGCAGCCTGGCAAGCTGGTGCGCGTTTTTCTCCAGATTCCAATGAACACAACAAAGACGTAATTTGAGTTCTTAGAGATGTTCCCTCCTCCCATTCACACAGTAAACCCAGCTTCTGCTAACTTTTCCTTGAAGGATTACTCATGGGCTTTCTGTGCCTTGGTGCAAATGTGTAACAAGAATGAGCACGGATTTGAAAATGAATGATGCTGTGCTATTGCTAGCTTATCATCTGCATGCTGAATATTAATGCGGCTAGAGAAAGAGATTTACTGTACATACATATTTCCAGTGTGTGCACAGAATCACCTAACTGAAATCATAATATAATGTAACGATAACTAAGGGGACTGAAGACCAGTTCCATTTATCTACTGTAAGGTTGCTTGCAGTGGCAGTCAATATTTGTGTAGGAAGTTTAGGAGTTTCTGCTCATAGAATGTAGCTAGTGATGGCACTTTGATTTCCCAGGAGCTTTAACTGGTTAACACTTGTAATTCTCTTTAGACCCAAACTCACACACACTAAGTTCCCTCTCTTGCCGGTTTGGTGTGTTCTCCCTTGACAAGTAGAAATTAAGCAGAGCCAGCTCATCCTGTCCTATATTGACAGAGGTAGGGCAATGGCTCCAAGCAGCCAGTGAATAGTTATTGGCCATATAAAGCTATATATAACACATGTGCAGGTACTTCAAAAAGTTCGTGAAAAACAATTAAAAGATAATATGACTCTTTCCGTGAACTTTTGAAGTACCCTTGTATACACTTATTTGATCTTGAAATGCCCTAACTTTGGTTATGTCTTATGTGATACTTTTCAAAAATAAAAATTGAGCTACCAGTATTCACATCTTGATAAGTTCCAAACTTTCATATGTATCTGCCTTCTGTACCAGTCCTGAATTTATTATACATTTTCAGAAAAGGTGTTTAAGATACATAAAAATTTAAAAATAATCAAAATGAATCATTATTAGTAACATTTATGAATTTGAAGGTTTTAAAAGGAAAATATGAAAATTTGAATTTCATGGAAAACTCCGAAGTTTCTTCAAATTCGCGATTTTCTTCATTGTAAGCATGACGTTTTCTGCTCTTGTAGTTTTTAGTATACATATGTTACTGTCAGGTACGGGTTCATCGATGTTGCTGTGAAAACCAAGGAAAGGGAAAAAAGCAATATCCCTTCTTAAAGTTTATTTTGTATTTTTAAGTGAATGTGTTGCACTCATCAGACTAGAGAAGAGGATGCCTACTCAAATAAATTAGCACACCTCTTTGATTTGTAATAGAATAATGCCAAGATTAAATCTGATCAGGAGACCTTTGTGGATCCTCTAATACGTTTTTAGCATAGTGATATAGAAAGGAAACCTTTTGAAAGAGGAGGAAAAAAGAAAGAAAATGAAAAAAAAAATTTTGTGGACATTTTATAAGTTAAAAAATTTTGCATTATGAGTTTTTTAGAACGATGAATAAAATGCTTAAGAGGAAGTGCTCATATATTGCTACTTTGCTTTTACTCCACCAAAATGATTTCTGAAAGCTGTGCAATGGGAGGATTTTTATGTTAAACCATCTACACTATCAGATCATTATATTTCTATACACTGAGGACAAGCAGGAGAATATAACTCTGATGAAAGACCAAGACACTTTTCTTCCAGGGCCATTGCCAAAAACAGGAATAAAACCACCTCGAGAAATAGTTATTGCAGTAGCTGAAGAACTCAGAGCAGCCAGAAGTGCCAGGTGCTGTCTTTGATTATGGTCTCTCTAACCCAGTTGTAGAGCACCAGCAGGTTTGAAAAGTTATTTTATTTAGAAATTTTAATCCTTAGAATTAAATGCAACAAATTTTCTCATGGACACAGTTTTAACATATAGTCTGCTAGGCTAGGATCACTACTACCTTTGAGGAAAGTCGTTCCTTCTACCTCAATTTTGTGGAGATCTTTTTTTTTTTTTTTTTTAAGTGAGTTAATTCCCAAGGATAGTTAAGGCAGTGGTTCTCAGCCATGGGCAATTTTGTCCCTCAGGAAATATTTGGCAATGTCTGAAGACATTTTTATTTGTGATTTAATTGTATATATTTGTAGAGTACAATCTGTTGTTTCAATACATGCATATTCTGTACAATGATTCACTTAAGGTAGGTAGTATAGTTTTGTACCCACTAATCTACCACTCTTTCCCCCACCCCCACCACCCCGGCCTCTGGTAGCCACTATTCTGCTTTCTACTTCTATGAAAACCACTTTTTTTTTTTAATAGATTCCACATATGAGTGAAATCATGTGGTATTTGTCTTTCTGTGCCTGGCTTACTTCACTTAACAAGATGGTCTCCAGTTCATCCATGTTGTTGCAAATGACAGGATTTCTTTTTTTTTTTTTCTGTTTTTTTTTAATAGCTGAATAGTATTCCATTGTGTATATATACCAACAGATGAAAGGATAAAAAAAATTCACCCGTTGATGGGCATTTAGGATGATTGCATCTCTTGGCTATTGTGAATAGTGTTTTAATGAACATGTGAGTGCAGGTGTTTCTTTGATATATTAATTTAATTTCCTTTGGGTGTATACCCAGTAGTGGGATAGCTGGGTCATAAGGTAGTTCTACTTTTAGTTTTCAGAGGAATCACCGTACTGTTTCCCACAATAGCTGTACCAATTTATATTCCCACCAACTGTAGAGGATTCTTAAAGCAAATGTACTTCACAGGGCCTGGTTTTCCAAAGCCTTGCAGTTTCAAATATTGATCTTGTGGAGGACTGGAAATTTTCCTCAGGCTATAAAGTCTCTGGTGTAAGATAAAGATTTGTGGCACAGCAAGGTTGCTGGCTCAAGGACAGACAGGTTACTGACTGATAAGTTGCATGAAGGAGAAGGAATGTTTGCTAAGATCAAGCTTTTGTTGATAGGACCACTTAATTGCCTTACTAGAATATCATCTGGCTTGTTTCACTGAAAGTTACCAGCCTATATTCTTAAACTATAACCCCACCTATGTTCTGTTCCTGTAAGTTCCTTGTCTGGAAAATAAATGCAGGAAGAGAACCCCAATTTGGGCTTAATTTCCCAAGGAAGGGATGCCTCTCACTTGAGGGTTCTGGGGGAGATTAACCACTTTGGGGTCTCTCACTGCTCAGAAGAGATGGGCTTTGAGTAATCCTTTGTGGCTCCATCACCCAGGGGAAGTGGGGTGACAAATCTATGGGGGGCAAAGTGGCAACCATCAATATAGGAGAGTTCCCTTTTCTCAGCATCTTTGTCAGCATTTGTTATTTTCTGTTTTTTTGATAATAACCATCCTAACTGGAGTGAAATAATATCTCATTGTAGTTTTAATTTGCATTTCCCTGATGATTAATGATGCTAAGCATTTTTTCACATGCTTGTTGGCCATTTGTATGTCTTCTTTTGAGAAATGTCTGTGCAAGTCCTTTGCTCATTTTTTGATTGAGTTATTTGTTTTTTGCTATTGAGTTGTTTGAATTCCTCATAAAGTCTGGATATTAGCCCCTTGTCTGATGTGTAGTTTGCAAACACTTTTCCCCATTCTGTAAGTGTCTCTGGATGGAGCCATTTTTGATTGCATAGAGAGGGAGGATGCTACTGGCATATGATGGGTAGAGGCCAGGGATTTCTGTTTGACATCCTACAATGCACAGGACAGCCCCTGACAACAAAGAAGTATCCTGCCCAAAGTGTTGATAGTGCTAGGACTGAAAAACCTGGAGTCAATGTAATGTTGGCTGTTACCTTACATACATGCTAAATATATGTGTATATATAATGTAACATTACATATGTGTATATTAAAATATATAAATGCAAAAACTCAGTATTTACTGCAGTAGATGTTTATTTTTTGCTATGTAAAGTCAAAATGTATGTCCCTGATCAGTGGTCAGCTTCCTTCAAGCAGAGATTGATAGACCCAGGCTCCTTTCACCTTGTGGCTCTGCAACATGAATATATGGTTTCCATATGTGCTGGGGAAAACATATGAAGGATTGCACTTCAGTGATTTTTATGGACTAAGCTTACACCCATATTCATTTGCTGGACTCAGTCACATGGCCACACCTAACTGAAAGAGAGCCTGGAAATTTTTGTTCAGCTATGTACCCAAGAGGGAGAAGAAATAGTTTTAGTGAACAGCTAGCCACCTTCTGCCACACTCTATATTTGTCTCTACCAAATATGAATCCCTAATCTAATGAATATCCATCCTATCACTTTTCAAGCCATTGAAAATTTGTGGTTTGGTTTTTAAATTTTCTTACTAACTTAATGTCACTAGCAGTTTGGGTTTTATTTTCCAACATGTGTATAACATGTCACAGCTTTTAAAGCATTTTCACATACATTACTTTTCCTAATCCTCATGAGAATTATGCAAGGTGAAAAGGAGGTTTTCAGCCTCACAGCATTCCCTATTTCAATAAAGGCTCCCCCATATCTATTTTGGGGTATAACCTTCACTCCATTTTGTATAGTATTAATGGGGATTTTCTCCCTTACCACCAAGGGGTGGGCCCATTACGTTGGTTAAGGCAATCCATCTCTTTCTCCTGGGACTCTGAATCTTGAGCAAAGTATTGTAAGGACAGAAAAAAATGGTTGATGTTCATTCATTTGAGAGGCACTTGCTACAGAGACCCTTGGAGCTGTGCTTCCATTTCCAAACCAGCTTCCTAAGCCATCCAGTAGATTCTCTATACTTTTACATCTTTTAAACATATTCTTTTTCTGCTAAATTAATCAGAATAAGTTTCTTTTACTTGCAACCAAAGAATCCAACAAACTTACCCATCTATATGGTGATTAATGTTTTCTTATTCCTGACAACAGTGTCAAAAGGCACTAATTGCAAAAGCTTGATAAGGACAAGATCTATTACAGCTGTAATTTTTTCCTCAATATAATAAATTTGTTTATGAGGACATTAAATTAGTGTGATTGGATTGTTTTTAAATCATAATCTTGCAGAAATTGATAGATAGATTTTTGATGATCATTCATTAATATTTATCCAATTATGACTTTCCAGGATCTGTGCTAATTGATTAATGCAAAGAAAACTTAGAAATGGTCCTTGACTTTAGGGGATTTCTAGTCAAGGTAGTCTAAGTCTACCAGATGCAGTTTTTCCATAATTAAGAGGAAAAAAATCTCTTTATTCAACCTGAATTTGTGGGTTCTGGAATTGTATGAATTGTCAGTCTCTCCTCCTAAAATTAATCCAATAATTTATCCTGGGAAACCATTTTAGAGATATGAAGTGTTGTTGCCTGTGTAGAATATTCAAGGCTGAGAGCCACCTGACAATTGTTTCTTAGTTCTTTAGTTTTCTTTGGAGAACCCAGTAGGAAAAGAGCTGGCATAGGGACCCAGGGAGATATTTTACAGTAAAATTCCCCCAGAGGCTTTGTTTTCAAACCTCACAGGCTTCAAAGCCAGTGTGTTAGGGAGCTCTGGAATTGCTCTGGGGGAAGGCTTCATGTAAATAAAATGCCTCTTCCACACTTTGCTACTCCTAATTATTCAACTGTCAGTCTTCCCACCAGCACTCAACATTCCAGGGTGAACGGCTGGAGAAGGAAGTTTGGAAAGATGATCTATTAGTGCTGGGAAACAATTCCTTCCTATCTAAGAATGCAGAGAAAAAACAAAGCACATATTCCTATTTGGTGAGCTTATTCTAGTCCTCTTATGAGTCTTCAGTGCACACTGTATAAAATTAGTGTTACCAGGGGATATTTTTCTCTGCGTTGTCCAAATCCCAGAACCAGATTGTAAAGGAATGAATGTACTCCTTCAGGGCTGAGGCAATCATATATCTATTCATTGGCAGAGCTAAATGAGTGAGTGATTCATTGAGATAATGATGGGAAGCCACTTTCTAAGCAGAAATTCGATATACAAAGATAAGATAGTGGGGCCTTAATAAACTGGAATTATTTTTCAACCACTCAAAATTTTGTTGAGTGCCTACTATATACAAGACACATGAACTATGTCTAAGACACTTGTGATTACTGTCAAACTGATTAAAATATGGTTGAAAAGCCATTATCATCTTTCAGTGAACTTTTTGAAGTACCCTCATATATGTTTGAAAAACAACTAACAGTAAATAAAACATTAAACTGTGGTCTAACCACACTGGCCTTTCTGTTCCCATAAGATGCCACATCCCTTTCCAACATAGGGCCTTCATAAATGCTAATCTTTATTCATTTATTCAATTTTTATTGAGTGATTACTTTGTGTCAGTCACAGAAGATTCTGGTTCTCATGGAACTTACTTTCTCATTGGGGAAAATAGACACAAACAAGTAAACAAATCATCAGGCACTGACAAGTGCTATGAAGGAACTGGTAGATTGTAATGTGATAGATGGTTACTGATGGAATGAGAGTGGGCTGCATTCCAGATGGTGGATGGGGCAGGCTTCTTGGAACAGGCAATGTTGAACTGGGATCCAGATGATAAAACCAATGATGTGAAGAGCTGGGATAACAGCATTCCAGGCAGAGGCAACAGCAAATGCAAAAGTATCATGAGACAGAAACAAATTCAACATGTTAAAAGAAGAGAGAAAACCAACGGGACTGAAAAGAATGACCGAGGGGAGACTGGTAAGAGACGAGCTCATGAGGAAGGCAGGACAGATCACAGGGCCTCACAGGCCATGATAGAGTTTGCTGCTCTTCTGCCTGGCATGACCCAGCCTTTACTCTTTCTTAAGTCAGGCTCTTCCTTGTTTGCTTAAATGTACCTGCTCACAGAAATCTTCCTTTACACCCCCATCTAGGATAATGTCCTCTATAATTCACTCTCACAACACACTATACTTCTTCTTTGAAGCACTTATGACAATTGAAAGTGGATAATTATTAGCATAATTATTTGTTTTGTGTTTGTTATTCAAACTAGAGTATATAAGCACCTTGAGGGCAGAGATTGGTTTATCTGGTTCACTGCAATGGGATGGATTAAATTCATTTGGCAAACATTTACTTGTATTTGTTACCAATTTACTATATGTTGGACATGTAGAAGATGCTCTATAGAGATAGTGATGGGATGAATTAATGTAGACTGGTTTTATCCATTGCCTCCCAGTCACTCACTCTAGCTGGATGTGCAGCAGCCTACTTTGTCCATGAGGATGCAGAAGGTCTCATAAGATGCATGATGGGAGAATGGGTCCTGCCCAAAGGTTTGAGTCTGAGCTGGAGTTGGTGAGCAGTGGTTCCATTCTTTTCTCAAAGGCTGTAATGACATGTTCTCAGTGGGTGCAAGGTGTTTCCTTTTCTAACCTCTTTTCTTTTTTCTTGTCAAGTCATCTTTCCTCCTTTTCCTCTAAATCAGTAAGCAGTGTGTGGGAGTGGCTAGTGTTAAAGAATGAGAATGTGAGAGGTGGGGATCATGGAGGGAGCTCACTTCAGTTCTTTATTTTTTTTCCATTGCAAGCCATGATTTGGGCCATATTGTAGACAAAGGATTATTAATTATATTACCATTTCTATTATATTATTAGATATGAAACTGCTGTAGGAGCATACTGAATAGCCAAGTGAATTAGATTTAAAAATGAATTGAGTCTCACCCTTTGCAGGCTGCTATGTGGAAATGGATGGGATGTGTTTGTCCCATAGTGGATCACGAGGCCAACGTGCCAAGAATGAGCACTGGACCTAGCATTCAAAGACCTGGTTTAAACTACAGGTTTTGTCGCTTAGAAGCTGTGTGTCTCTATGTAAGTTAACTACATTCTTGGACTAAATAGTTTTGCAACCTGTAAAAGAAAATACTTACCTCACTGCTATGAGGATTAAATGAGCTGGCCTATGAGTAGCTCCTGGTCCATACTGAGTTCAGACATAAACGTCTGCTGAGTGAATATTATACTTCCCAATGCGTTATTCTTTTTCTGATTGATCCTGAGCTAGAGTTCTTTCCATTCATTCATTCAATGAATACTTATGTTTGCTTAAGAAGATTCAGAAAGTGGTTTTCAAGACACGTTTTGAGAAATAATATTTCTGGATTGGAAATAAGTGAGTTATTGAAATAATTGAAGCAGACCACATAGCACAGTACATAATAATAACTACTGCTATCAGCCATGGTGAGCATAACAAGTGCCAAGAACTGGGAACATGTTTTCTCTATTTGAGCTCATTTACTCCTATTACAGTTTCATAGAAGATAACTAAGTTTCCAAGGTAATCCAGTTAGTATGTTAAGGGGCTAGGATTTTAATCTAATTGGCTGGACTCCAAAGCCTGTGTTCTTAATAGAGCTCATAAGTAGCCTTTGTCATGGTATCGTTATGAGGACCAAATGATATAACATATATAAACATGCTTTATAAACACTAATAAAGCACTGTAAATGTAAAGCACTGTAAAAACACCATGTGCATTTGAAAATTCTAATTATTTAAAGCAATTTTTTTTTACCTCTGTTTTATTTACAGAACTGATGTTTTCTTTTCTCTACACCTGACCTTTCCAAATTAGATCTGATGACAGAGTAAACGCATGGTGAGTGGCTCTTCTGCGTCCTTCTGGAGGATGCCCGCTCAGTGCCATGTTGTTTAGAACTGATGGAATAATGGAGAGCGGGCCATGCCCTGCTTCTACTTGTTTTGAGCCAGGGAAAAAGCAGCTCTCTTAAAGTCATCCTGATTCAGAATTCTTCCAAACCAGAACACAATACCTTTAGAAAAATCAGGTGATAGAACTTACCCCATCTCGTTTTAGAGGAAAGGGAAAAAATCCAAAATGTAAACTTCAGTTCTCTGTGTTCCAAGTAACCTCCCCACCCCCTGCCCATCCAATCTCCTGCCAACATCTTATTGGCATTCAACTTAAAAATGCATTTCTATTTTACATACTGGATTAATCACACCATAGATTTTTTCCTAATCCATGTCCTCAGGACATATGGAATATTTATCTAAGAAAATGTTTATTTGTTTTGTTCTATTGCCCAGTAAGCTTATTATAAGTTCAGACTGAGTGTGTGTGTATATATGTGTGTGTGTGTGTTTATACAGAGAATGTATCACATTAAAACAGGGAAAACCGTCTTCTAAATTATTCCTTTACATGAAGTAAATCAATCCAGTCCCGTATATCTACTGGAGAAGCACAAATGGTGCTGGAACATCTTCAGAGTGGTTTATGCCCTTGACAGGTCAATCAGAGGGTAGCTGAAACTGAAGAAGTCATATGCCACTGTGCCAGCGGAAATGAAAATTATACCACTCATACTAACGAGTGCATCTCCAAAGGGACTATTTAGCAGTATTAGAAGTCTCTAAGCAGATGCCTCTGAACTTAAAATACACTTAATTCCTAAGGATTGTCTTGTAATTAATTTACTCAGATAGACTCAATGAGGAGAATGCAGGGCAAAGCATCACATTGCTCAGCAGTTTGCAAACTTCAGGGAACACTAAGATAAATAATTTGATGTTTTTAAACTTCTAAATTCATTTCCCTTAAACTGTGAACCAGGAATAGAATACAATAAGGAAAAGCACTTTCCAATTTTATAATCTTATCTCCTAAAAGAAACATCCAGCTACTGTAACAGAAAGGACTCCATGTAGCTGACATCAAAAGAATATCACTCATACTTTGGGTACAGCTTTTATTCCTATTAACTTGCCGATCTGTAAACATTGCATTGAACGCGGGAAGCTTGCTCCTCACTGTTTTAGTTATACACACAGTGCTGTACAGCAACAAACAGTTTTAACATACCTCCCATTAACACAGCTTGTATTTCATGAAGAACAGCCAGATCCCATGTGACCACTGACAGCTGTATTTTCCCAGTATTAATGAAAGTAATTTTAATAGCATTCAGATTGTTTGAGGATTTGGTGCAAATTTGATAAAACAGCTCTATCTCTGGAGGTTACAAGTATAGTGGTGTGATATTTGGATGGGCTGTTACACCAATAGGGAGGCATTTAATGTTATGCCCTTCAGTTTTTTCTGGAAGCTTAGGTTTTGGACACCCTTGGATCAGATTGACACTTTCTTACTCTCTCCTTGACCTTAGGCAAATTTCTTAACCTGTCCTCAGTTTAATTACTTATTAAAATAAAACAATGATAATGATAATAACAGGTGTACTTGAAGAATGATGAGGTAATGCATAGTCTACTCAAAATAGTGCCTGGTGCTTACTCAATAAATGATAGCTTTTATCATTATTGGGTTTGCTTTTACAGTAGGTCATTTTGCTCCATCTGTTCTATCCCTTTAAAAGATATTGAACATGCATTTACTCTGTGCCCTGTACTGTGCTTGACATTTTTACATATCTCATCTCTTTTCACCTTCACCACAACCTTATGAGTAGGTTCATTATCACCATTTTATAGATGAGAACACTGCAGCTCAGAGGATTAAGAAATCTGCTCAAGGCCATGCAGCTGGTTGAGCTGGTTGTAATTTTTTGTAAATGCAGTTTGCCTGATATCATTTGGAAAGTGATTGAAGAAAATAAGAAGTATTCATTCATTCATTTAACAAATATTTTATTGAATTTCTTATTATGTGTCAATTTCTGTCCCATGTGCTTGGAATTTCCATATTGCTAATTTATAAATAGTCATGTAATGTTTGCAGCTGAGAAATGTGCCAAATGGAGAAGAAAATCTCCATCTTGATGAATTTATAATACAGAAAGTTAAACCCCAAAGAAACTGTCACTTTCAAAATATATATTTCCAATCCTTGCTTTTCTTCTTTTGACTTTCCGTGACAGATCAGGTATGGCAGAGTAATTTAAAAGTTTGAGGGCATTTACAATAAGCAACCTATCACACTAATGACAAATTTGGGGCATTCTACACTGTGTGGAGTAAAATGTTAGACATTAGAGACAGTACACTGAACAGTTTATGTCTTACATTTAAATGCTTATAGGTTTGTGTAAATGGCTGTTATGACAGTATGTCTCGTTATGTGGATATTATAAAAATATTTTTGTTGATACGTTCAAAGTAACTTTGAAATTAGAAATTTGTAGCCTTGTTATCAAAATCAACCTGAAATTGTCCATCTTGGCAGATACACATAATCAAATAAATGTGCCAATTTTCTGCTCCTTTCCTATCCTTTTGGGTGTGTACTATGCATTGATATTTGTCTAAATAATCTGACATATAGAAAAAAACATGGAACTGAAGTCAAGAGCTCTTCATCCTAGTCCGGGCTCTGCCCCTAACAAGCTGTGTGACCTTAGGCAAGGCCCTGAAATTCTCTAGGTTTGCTCACCAAGAGACTGAACTGAGCTTTATACATTCTGATTGATATTTATAGAATAAGAAGTTCACTTTCTATCTTTTATAGGTTTGTTGAATTATTTCGCTTTCTGTTGTTTGAATTTCTTTTTATAAACTAATATAATTGGTTTCAAAATTTTCTGATGCCTGCCTGGTGCGATTAGGAAAGTTCTATAGGGAATCCTACTTAATTGGCAATTTGGGGACAGAATTGTAAGGCGGTTCAATATTTTCTTGAGTAAACTGTTTTTTGGAAGGGGCGTTTTGGTCTAAATATTTTTGCTTCCATCCCCACCTCCAGGAAAAAAATGGCTCAGACCCAGTCACCTTTTGCTTATGGGGCTGACCATTGCCACATTCAGTTTAGCATCTGTTTTAGTGTACATATAAATTATTTAGATTAACCTCTTTTTATAGGTCTTCAAAATTAAATTTTGAGTAAATTACTTAAAATTTGTAAGAATTTGTATTTTCTTTTTTTTAACCATGCAAAGTCTAGACTAAGAGCTCTTCATCTCTGTGTCCTGTTGCCTGGCAAGTGGGAAGCCAGTCTGGAATGAAACCCGTGAATTTCCCCTATCTTCATTTTTTTTTTTTTTTTCCTTTTTGTGTGACCGGTAAGGGGATCGCAACCCTTGGCTTGGTGTCACCCGCACCGCGCTCAGCCAGTGAGCGCACCGGCCATCCCTATATAGGATCCGAACCCGCAGCGGGAGTGCCGCTGTGCTCCCAGCGCCGCACTCACCTGAGTGAGCCACGGGGCCGGCCCCCCCATCTCCTAATACAGTTCTACCTCATCTTACAGCAGGTATGTTTCCTCAACATTTTTGTGTAGATGGATCTGTTGTGTATTGAATTATGTTTTAAATATACTAGCACGTTTACAGTGACTTATTTGGTAATGGACAGTCATCCAGTCATGTGCCCTTTTAATAACCTTAAGATGTGCCTCTAGGTAAATCATAACCATCTCATCTCAGTTTCTTCACCTGAGAAATGAAGGTTTAATTTTGATTGCTTCTGGGGTTCTTTCACCACTAAAATTCTTTGTTCAAAATTTAACTTTTCATATAGGGGGTACTTCAAAATGTTTGTGGAAAGATTCATATTATCTTTTAATACTATTTTTCACACATTTTGAAGTATCCTTGTATTAGCCTGTGTTAAATTATATACTTTCTGTAATTAACATCACAGTTTGTCCTGAAAGAAATTTGATTCTCAAGACTTTCAAGCACATGTTCTGAAGTAATTATATGGTAGTGATTATGAGCATGATTTTTGGAGTTGGACAGGCCTGAATTCAAATCCTGACTCTGACATTTATTTTATTATTTTTTTAAAAATTAACTTATTTTTACTCTAACATAGTTGACTGTACATATTTATGGGGTACAGCGTTGAATATCAATACCTGTGTGCAATATATGATGTTCAAATCAGGATAATTAGTATAGTCAACATTATACAATGTAATCAATTTTCATGGCCCTTTACCAATTCCTCCCTTAGCTCCCCCCACCACCACCACTTTCCTACCTCTGGTAACCTTAGTTCTGTTCTCTTTTTTTCTAAGTCGACTCTGACGTTTTTAAAAACAAGCTGCCATACCTCTATCAGACTCACTTTTCTCATCTGTAAGTGGGGATAAGAATAATATCTACTTTATAGAGCTATTGTCAGGATTAAATGAAATAATATGTGTAAGCTCTCAGGACGGTGTCTGCCACAGGTAACTATTTTCCTTATTGGAAACATGCTGGGATTGAGATCGCTATGAAGAAAAACACTATAAATATATTTATTTAATTTCAGACCAAAGATAATGGCTGCAGGTAAAGGTGATGCAACTTTACCTATTAAACCGTACTTCACAGTCACTCAAACTCTCTCATCCAGGTAGAAAATATCCGTGGGAGGAGAACAGCAGTTACACATCAGAGTGTATTGATAAATCATCCCTCACTGTTTTAGTCTTCAAATCAGCAAATGAAATAGCGTCTTTTGGCAATGGAGCACTATTTATAAATTAAATTTATTGATACACATGGTCTTGGTTATATTTTAATCTTCCTCTGTAGGTATTTTATAAGAAAATATAAGTCTCGTGTTTACTTCTGTTTGTTAATGCTTTGATAAATCAGACATTTTTAGTATTCTATCAGTGGCAAAAGTCTAATTGCCTTATTGTATTCTGATTTATTTCTTTCCTTACTTTCTTTGCATCTGCAGCCCAACAAACGAGTCTCTAAAGAGATATATGTTATGATACAGTGTCAGTGAAATTAATCCTGATCAATTTTAAAGTTCATGTTTTTATTTGATGACTTTCAGGGGAATCACTAAAACTGAGATTGACTTGGTCTCTTCTTCTGTTGGTTAAATATTGTTGTTTGAAAGCAGTGGAGCCAGAGTGAAGAAAAGGGCGCTTCTTGTGTTCTTAACTCTGTTCCATTTCTGAAGAAAAGCTGCAGCAATTCCTCTTGTCTATGTATAAAATCAGGCTAATCGGTCAAAAAGACCACACTGGCTCTAACAGGCTTGTAACTTTGGCATCTCATAGAGGCAAAAAGCCTGATCCTATCAAAATGAGAGAATATAGAACTCTGTTGAAAACCCGCCTCTCATCCTTTCAGTTTCTCCAAACCTTTTTATTTTTCACATTAATAAAACTGTTGTCTCACATCTGTGTGGTGTTTCACAGCTAACATCTCGTCTGATCCTCACGATTACTCAGGGAGGCAGTAGGGGCGGCTATTACCTTCCCCTCTTCACTGGTGGGAAACTGGTCTCAGAGAGAGGAAACCATTTGGCAAAAATCACACAGCTAATAAGATTTGAAGTGAGGAAAGTAAGAGGAGAGTTTTCATCCAAGTAAAGCAGAATATTGGAACTGTACATTGTTTAATAACAAAGATAATTAAAAGTAAAATTCTGGATAATATTTAGTGCTTACTTTTTGATGCAAGGACATTTAAAACCCCTTATATGATTTTTCATATACATTTTTAGTTCTCGCACAAAATGGAATGGCCTATAGTTGATTGCAAAAAATAATTGGTCTAGGAAAGGAATTTGTTTCCTTCCACAATTGAATTTTGCCAAGATTTCCACACTGTTAATATAAAATATTTTTGTGTATAACCTTCATACTGTTTATAATGATTTTAATCCTTGCATGCATTATTTGTGTATTTCTTATTTTTGTAAAGACATTTTACTTTGTTCTGTATTTATTTATGTTAAATAATTTCCAGAAAAAGACAAGAAAATATGAATAATGTTTCCAGAAAAATCTATAACATTGTATAGAAAAACATCATATCCAAATATGTGTTGTTACTCAATATTGCAAAAGTACATTTAAGTACATTAAAATTTTTTTTCTGGTTTGTATTTTAAACTTTAGGCACAAATGAATATTGAAGGAAAATGTCATTATATAATTAAACAGAAATTTGAAAAGGATGGTTTCCAAAATAATATCAATTTGATGACTGGCATTTGATACTTGTAAAACTGGTGCCATTTATAGGGGGAAAAAATAAAAAGAACACATATTTAGGTTTCTCTACTTCAAACTTTAAGACCTAGATAAATAAATGTTTGAATGACCACTATTAGTACATACTAATTTTTTAGAATCCTCCTTCTCTGCAAATCTTCCTTCCAGCTTAACTACCAAAACCAAATTTTGAGAGAACTTTGGCTAACTTTAAATCACACTGTTCATCGCTCAGCTCATTGTTCTTGGAGCAAAACATTTTATTTTTTTGCCTCCTTTTTTTTATCGTTAATGTCAAGCAAACATTTATTTCAGGTGCAAAGCCTCAGGATATGTTAGTGAAAACAGAGGCTGGGCTGTTCTACCGCTTACTGCCCACTAAGTGGGTGGGAAAAGGGTGTTGTGACCCTCTTACCCTTCCCACCAGTCTCCCTAACAGCTTTGGCCTTTGGGTCAGCTCAATTTCCCCTCCACTGAGTGGCCATTACTGTGCCTGCTCAGTGATAAATGCTTTTTGTGAGAGACTGCATTGCCGGCAGCTAGCGCTAGGGAAGTCTGCCACCCGGGCCAGCCAGACGAACTAACATGCTGGCCCGCGATGGGCCGGTTACCTAGCAACGTGCCTGGCCTCACCAAAATGAATAGACCCACAAACAAAAATGAAAAGGAGATAAAACGAGTCAAAGTACAAGGGGCGAGGAGGTTAATATTCCTCTATCGAATAACTTCGTTTTGGAGAATTGCATTTTAAACTTTTTTTCAAAGCTGAAGGTGGAGATATGTATTGGAAATTAAATTAGGCCATATTTGTATTTTTAAAGAATGTTTTCTTTTATGCAGAATTTGCTTTCCCTCTCTATCCACATTTTCTAACTTTCTCTTAAAGTGGAAGGATAGGCAACATTAGGAGGGGCATGGCTATATAAATATTTTACTTTTTCTACATCATCTGGCTGTGTGGCTTTGGGAGGGTAGTTTGGGTTCTCTGTTGCCCAATTTTTCCTGTGAATAAAAGAGGATGATAGAGGTAATTTATTAAACACAATGAGAGGGTGAAGTGTCATGTTTTATGCCACAGAAAGACTTACTCTCATGTTTCTTAAACCCGAACACAACTAACTCTTACTCTACAACTAAATTAAGATGTTACCTTTCAGATTAGTAAAAATTGTGCTCGATTGAATAAAATGGCTTTTAGCTTTGAGATTCATGGTGGCTCTCAAATTAGGCCACTTTGATATTGTGTATGTGTAATTTTGAGCATCTGCTATACACCAGGTACTGTATAAAGGCCCTTTTAAAATATAGGCTACTGTTTGTTAGGTAAAAATAAATAGATCACTCTAGATTAAATTCAGTAAAGTCATATGACAAATTTTTTTTAGTGCCTACCAATTCAAGGTTGGTATCTTGATACTTCCTGCTTCGTAGGAAGAAATACAAACAGAAATATAATTGCAGAAATATAAATGCGTTGCTCATCAATCTTTCAAATTCCCTTCCTGGCATCTTTCCAATCACTGGCATAGTTCAGGCCACCCCCTCTTAGCTGGATTACTAGTTTAGCCTCTTAACTAATTTCTCTACTTTAAATCTTCTCCCCTGTAGTCCACTCTCTGCCAAAGTTACCTGCAACATTATCTTGAGTCCCTTCTTTAGAATCCTTGTTTGGATCCTTATTAAAATCCTTTGGCTCCTATTGTGACTCATACAATCCTCCTCACCTCTGACTACCATGCATGACGTGTCCCATGCTCGTCACTCACAGAACCTCTCTCATTTCCATGGATACACCGTACTCATGTGCTTCTTCCTGCTTAACACATACTGTTTCTTGTGTCTAGAGTGTGCTTCCCTGGTCCACTTCTCCAGCCAGAAAACTCTTCCTCTTTCCTTAAGATCCAAGTTACACGCATCTTTTCTGCCCTCAGGCAGAGCCAGTCAGTCCCTCCAATACATTCTCATGGCCCTTTCTACATAGGTCACTGTCTCACCTGGAGTAAGTCCTTTTCCTTTCTATCCTCATCTGCAAAATGGTGTTAATAATGGCACCCACTTCATAGAGCTGTTGTGAGGAGTAATGAGTTAAAAACATAGAAAATACTTAAAACCCAGGATGGCCTTGTCATAAGCACCCAACAAATATTAGCTGTTATTTCTCTCATGTAATCTCAAATATAGCATTTGTGTGATAATTACTGTTCACATATCTGTCTCACCCCTCAGATGACAGTATTCTTGAGGGCAGGGAGCAAGCCTTCACCAGCTTTGCATCTCCTGTGCTGGACATACTGCTTGCCATTATAGGAGGTACTCAAAGGTTTGCTGTAATAATGAATGAATGAAGGAATGAATGCATGTTTCTAGGGCTGCCTGGGTTAATGAGGGATTTTATTTCCCTTATGGTTTAGTATCTTTCTCTTTAAAAAAAACTTTTCACACCCAGTCGACTTTCCTCATGAGGCTTTTGGTTTTAAGATGCTCACTAATACAAGTGTTCTTTTCTCCATCTTCCACCTCTATTGGAAAACCATCATAAACTCCCTTTTATTACATGGGCTGCAGTTGAACACTTGAATTCCAGAGTTGCCCAGAAAACCCCTGTAAAGTGATTGTGCTGTTTTTTGTTTCATGGCTGTTAGATTTAGCTTCACTGTAGATTGCCTGTAAATTTTACAGGGTTCAATTTTTAAGCCAGCACTCTGACTTCTCACTTACTTCTCTCTTGTGTTATAAGAAACAGAATCAATATTATATTTTAAAATAGAAAGAATATGCTTATTTACCTATCTCTTATAAAAACTCATGTTAGCACAGATCATTACTTTTAAAAGTAGTCACACATCTGAAGCCTGACCATCGAATAAAATTCCAGAGACCAGGGACCTGCAGAAGCCACATTCCATTGATAGGTGTGCAGCATTAAAAAGAGGTCAGGTAAAAAAAAGAGCAGAATACAGACGTGGGTGTTGTTTCCAAACAAAGATAAATCACTTCCCAGTGGACACCCAGTAGGAGATGCAACTTTTTGATAAACTTAAAAGCCTGACAAATCTGTTTTTATTTTTTTACCTTAAAGAGAGGAACTTGTAGAAAGAGCTTTTGAGCCAAAGCAACCCGGGAATGAGCCTTGTTTTGCCATTTAACAAGATGGGTTAAACTGGCTGAGGTGCTTAACTTTTCAAACCCTCGGTTTCCTTATCTGTAAAGTGGGACTCTTTCTTACAGAACTTTTATGGGGATTAAATGAGACACCACATATAAAACACCTAGCACAATGAGTATACAATAATCGCTCAATAATTATTAGCCTCCTCCCCAACTTTCTTTTCTTTTGTTCTTTCGGTTCCCATCTAATGAACAAACTCCAGACACACCATCCTAACTCTATCCCTGAGGTTTTTCTTTTCTGTCTTCAGGATATTGGCCTTTAGGGATGGGACTCTTCTTAAGGCTCTGGCCCTAAAATAATCCTTTTCTCTCAGTTCCCTTAGAGATGCTCTGGAATATCAAAAAGACTAAGGAAATATGTTGAAGGGGGGAAAACATGAAGAGTATCAGAAACATGTAAATAATTGACTAACAAAGCAGTTATATAACCTGGGACTTGAACACTGACTATTTGGCCCTAGAGCCTGTGCTTCTAACCACTACTCTACATCTGCCCATAGAGACAGAGGATTATTTGGAGACAGCAACATGGCACTGGAAAGGACACTGGCCTTGGATCCAGACAGGTGAAATTTGAATTTCCCCTCAATCACAAATATTTAGTAAAGTTTTCCATGGCCTAACTGTGTACGGGCTTGGCGTAGCAGTTACCAAGGCGGACATGGTCCTCACCCCCAGGGAGCTTATGGTCCCTTTAATATCCCCAACCACCAGTGTCTTCATCCATAAAATAGGGATAATAGCCCCACTTTTATGGAGAAAAATTAAATAATCTGAAGTGACTACTGAGCATTTCCTTTATATATTAAGGGCTTCATATACATGTTCTTATTTCATGTTCCCAATCATTTTGATGTTATTTTATATTTAAAGAAACTGAGGCCATTTTCCCAAGTCAGCCAGGGCCAGACTCTGAACCAGGTCTGTCTGCTGCCAACACACGTGTTCCTGACACCATGCTAATGGACAGAAAGCAGCTGGCAGAGCAGCGGGCACATACTGTAGACAGTGCTCCATGAATTGCTAGCCTGCTCTCCCCCCTTCTTCCCTTCCTTCATGCCTACTTTCTCATCCTCACTCCTAGGTGCCCAGATAGTGAGAAGACAGAAATGAGAGAGATTGTTGGAAAAGGGGCAGAAAGACAGACAGGTGCACTTCACAGTTCTCCTAAGGGGACCCTGCAGCCAGTACCTATATTAATGAGGCCCTCCTGAAAACACTTTGGGTTTCCCAAACTTCAGTAGTTAAGATCCTATAATTATATTTGTGAGTTTTAAGTGGTTTTAATTTCTCTCCCTTTCTCTTTATGCTTTTTAATTTGTTTCCTTGTTCCTCACTCCCTTTCTCTCATAGACACACACCCAAGCCCATGATAATGAATGGACTCATGCTAATTATAAGGTCGTGATTCCATCAAAGGGTTTGGATGCTGCTTATTCCATCAGTGACTTGAGCAAAGCTCCAGGGGTTTGTAGCTCATCAGTGTCTTGATGGAAATTTGGCCTGGCAATCAGGATCTAATTGTTCTGGATGCTATGCACATGTCGCTCTAGAGAAAAACAACTTCAGAATCACTTGCTCTGTTTTAGTGATTACTGCTATGTCTCCTAGGTCTGGAATTACTATCTACAGGTAAGCTTAGAATGAGAATAACTTACATGCAGGATAGGTCTTGAAAAGGGAGCTCTTTGTGCCGAGAAATTATCTTTCATTGACCCTAATCGACTATTTCACAAGATTTCTGGGAACTGAATCAGTTTCTAGAAAAAGAAAGTATTGAGAAATGATGGTGCTGTGGATTGATTGAATAGTGTCCCCCAAATTTCATATATTAGAAGCTTAATCCCCATTGTAACTGTTGAGGGTGGGAAATCCTATTATGGTAATTGAAAGGTGAGGCCTTGAACAGATGATTATATTGCAGGACAATGCTATAGTGAATGGTTTAATAACAGTGGTCAGGGAAGTGGTTCTGAGGGCTTTAAAAGACAAGCACTGAGAGGTTAGGATCTCTCTGCTCTGCCCAGAAAGATTAAGGTAACTTGCTTAAGACCTTACAGCTAGGAGGTGAAAATTCAGGCTCAGATCTGGGCGACTCCAAAGCCATGGCTATTCCACTGCGCTGTATCTAGAGAGTAAAAAATTACAACAGTTGGTCTAGACAAGCCATTGTTGTCAGCACCACGCTCAGCCAGTGAGCGAACCGGCCATCCCTATATAGGATCCGAACCCGTGGCCTTGGTGTTATCAGCACCGCACTCTCCCGAGTGAGCCACGGGCCGGCCCATTGTTGTTGGGAGGAAGGGAGGGTCTAGCTAGTGAGAACACAATTGCTGCAGAGAATAATGATGGGAGATTAGGAGCACCGGGAAGCTTTGGGTGTAACCTCAGGGCATGGGCTGGAGGGAGGAGTCTGGTCCATGGTGGTGGGAAGGTCTGACAAGAGCAAGCCAAGGTGCTGGGGTCCTGATCAGGGATGGGGAATAACACTGGAATTCAGATTATGCAAAAGGTGCTAAGAGATGACTAGCTGAGGGCCCAATTATCAATTGAATCTTCCCAGTGACTAGGGAAGATTCGAAGAAATATAGAACCTATGTTTTCTATCTTCAAGGAATTTACACTGTTATTGGGAAAAAATACAAGTCTATCTTGAACTGTAAAAGATGACAATGTAAGGCTAGGTGGGAGAAGCATCAAAAGAGTAGTAAAGACTTAACATGGGGTGTTTACTCTCTCCTTCCCACCCCATTGTTCCCAGGAAAGAAAGCAGCACCTCAACAGTGCTAAGAAGCCCTTCGTGACCTACCTCCACGTCTTCCTCTCGGGGCTGTCTCACTACCTCCTTCCCTCCCTACCACAGCCACAGTGAACCACTCTGTCTCTGCATGCCATCCCACACTCCAGAACTCAGTGCATGCTGATCCCCCACCTGGAACACCCTGTGCCTGGCTACAACCAGTCTCCATAGTCTTTAATTCCAGGAAGCCTCCCCTGACCCCCACCCTGTCAGCTGGGGGTCTTTGGCCATCATAGCAATCTGTATTCCCCAGGTGTAATGTAACCTCTCTAAGGGCTGGGACCTGGTTTATTCTGTTCACTGTTGTATTACCACCCCTGGCACAGTGACTGGCACAGAGTTAGCACTCAAAAATATTTATTGAATGACTTCATCATTCTTTGGTCACTCGATGTCCAGTATAGTGCTGGAAACTATTTAAAGAGCTGAGCATTGTTCCAGGAACTCTACATGTGTTAACCCACTTAATCCTTGTTACAACCCCATGCAATGGGAACTATTATCATTTCCATTTTACAGATGAGGATATGGAGGCACAGAATAACTACATTGGATGCATTGGAACTACTGTGTTATTTTTCTGGAGTCCTATTTCTTCAAGATATAGGGTATGCTGAGTAATATTTTATTGATTTAGGTCCTGAATAAAGTTGTTCATATACACTTCGCCCAAGAGGCTCCAATTCAGGTGAAGTCCTAAACTAATAACATCACTACCACTTTTAAACAGGAAGGGCAACCAGAAGGGACTTGCAAAAATATGAGGGATGTCCAAGGAGGCTGGCTGTCCTCTCTCTGGAAGGTCAAATGAAGAGGCCTCATCTGACTGTGTGTAAATTAAAGGAATTGGATGCATTGCTACTAAATATCATTCATAAACAGCATCTGCTATAATTCACATCCGTTCAGAAAGTAACAACATATTAGCAAGCATGGTAATTGAGCCCTCAACACCTGCAGGTGAGAAAACACAGATGGAATCATTCCACTAACAGGAGATTTGGTTACATGTGAACTGGTCAAAGGAAAGAGGAGGGATTAAGGTAACCTTTGCTCCTCACAGTCCTTGAAACAAACATGCCCCGCAAATGTGCTCAGGCTGCCTCCAGACCTAATGCTTGTCAATAATGTGAGGTTTGCCCATGGAGCTCATACTAAATTGTACTCCTTAACAGTGTGTGTGCTGCTTGGCTATTTTGTTATCTTGAGCCACCAAAACCTACCAAGCTGCTATTGGGTTCCAGCAGATGATAGCTGACACCCCACCATATCCATAGGCACCAACCTCCACATTCTTCAGGTTGCTTACAGCAAACACATGTGACTCTTTCTGAGGGCTTTCAGGTCACAGGAGCATATTTGGCCTATGAGGAGAGCAAGCAAGAAATGCTGGAGGGTTCATGCCCCTGGGAACAGCCCTCAGCCAACAACAGATGAGCTGGTGGGTGTATCAGTCTGTTTTTGTTAGAACATCTGAAACTAGGTAGTCTATAAAGAAATGAAATTTATTTCTCACAGTTTGGAGGCTGGGAAGTCCAAGGTCCAGGGAATTCATCTGGTGAGGGCCTTCTTCCTGGTGGGGTGACTCTCTTCAGCAAGTCAGGGTATCACGTGGTGAGGATGGGTTGAGCAAGAGTGAGCTAAACTTCTCACTTGCTCTCCTTACAAAGCCATTAGAACCACACCCATTACTCCATGAGTGGATCAATCCACTCACAAGAGTGCAATTCTCACAATCTAATCACCTCTTAAAGGCCCCACCTTTCAACTACCGTAATAGGATTTCCCACCCTCTTAATGCTGTTACAATGGAGGTTAAGCTTCAATGAGTTTTGGGGGGACGTTAAAGCACAGCAGTTGGGTAAATACCCTGGCCACTGGGACAAAGCTAGGCATATTCCCTGTGTTCTCCCAGAGTTCTCCAGAGGAAATTTGGTAACTCCCTTGATAACACTCCACATAAGCTTTATTCTCTCCCTTGTTTCCCCTCCCCACACACTTTCTAGTGCTTCCTGGGGTCATCTCCCAAATAAACTACTTGCACTTAAATGCTTGCCTTAGAGCCTTTTATTAGTCTGTTTTCTGTAACTTAGAATACATGAAACTGAGTAATTCATAAAGAAACAAATTTATTTCTTAAGTCCTGGAGGCTGGGAAGTCCAAGGTTGAGGGGTTGTGTCTGGTGAGGGCCTTCTTTTTGGTGGGGACTCTCTACTGAGTCCCGTGGTGATGCAGGGTATCACATAGGGAGGGCTGAGCAAGAGTGTTTCCACATGCTTTCTTCCTCTCCTTATAAACCCCCTACTCCCTGATAACCCATTAAACCATTAACCCATTAATCCATGAATTAATCCATTCATGAGGGCAGAGCCCTCACAACTCAATCACCTTCTAAAGTCCCCACCTCACAGCACTGTTACATTGAGGATCAAGCTCCCACATGAGCTTCAAAGGGGACAAACATTCAGATCATAGCAGGCCTGCTTCTGGGGAAACCCAAATGAAGACAGCTAAGTCCTGGACATAGAGAAACAAGTAAGACAATCTCTACTTTCAAGACGTTCACAATCTAGTAGATGAGAAAAGCAAAGCAAATCAGTGATTGCAAAAGTGTAAAAAATGCCTTAATAAAGGCATGCATAGGGAATTATGGAATATAGAAAAGAATCACAGAAGACTCAAGACGGAGTGTAGGTGAGTGGTGTGGAGCAGTCAGAGAGAGTTTGCAGGAGGTGGCAAGATGTGTTAATTGCTTGCTTCAGTGATAAGTATCATACTATAAAATAGTTTAATGTTTGTAGAATAAATGATCTATAAAACAACTCCTGTATCTATATAGTTATAGAAACAGTATAAAATGAAATTTTCACTGTCAGGATTTTAGATCCCTAATGGTTTCATACTGAGAAAATACTTCTATGATGTACATATGTTGGTTTATATAATTCCTGAGTGCCTTGATTCCTGTACAAGCATCTCCCACACAGTCTGGGCCTGTAGTCAGTATGTGTGAGTATACCGACATTTGTACTCTGAAAGCCTTTTGTACACGTCTCTTTCCAGTGCACTTCCAGTATTGACCTGTTTATATGTTGCTCCCCAAACCCCATCACATGTCCTCTATTATGTTCCCTGTTGTTTCCTTTGCTGGCAGAGAACAATTCATTATTTTATACTTATCTGTGCTTACTATATCCACATCTGCCACCGTACTCTAAGCTCCAAGAGGACAGGGAGCTTTCTGCTCTGTTCACCATTGTGTACCCAGTGCAGCAGTATCTGGCATATAATGCGTCTTGGTAAATGTGTTGAATGAATGGATTGTTGAATGATTAAAGGACTATGAGCTCCTGTAGAAAAAGGCAAAGCCTTATGAATCATTGTATCACTGGTCCACAGCCCATGGCCTGGCACTTGGTAAATACCTTTAGAGGTTTATCAAATAATTTTTTTATTTTGTTTTATTTTATTTTTTGGGTGGCTATTGTAAATGGGCAGGCTTTCTTGATTTCTCGTTCTGCATGTTCACTATTGGAGAAAAGAAATGCTACTGATTTTTTGTGTGTTGATTTTGTATCCTGCTACTGTGCTGAAATCATTTATCAATTCCAACAGTTTTTTTGTAGAGGTTTTAGGCTGTTCGATATATAGGATCATGTCATCTGCAAACAGGGACAGTTTGACTTCATCTTTTCCAATCTGGATACCCTTTATTTCCTTCTCTTCTCTGATTGCTCTGGCTAGTACTTCCAACACTATGTTGAATAGGAGTGGTGAGAGTGGGCATCCTTGTCTAGTTCCTGTTCTTAAAGGAAAAGCTTTCAGCTTTTCCCCATTCAGGATGATATTGGCAGTGGGTTTGTCATATATGGCTTTAATTATGTTGAGATACTTTCCCTCTATACCTAACTTATAGAGGGTCTTTGTCAAGAATGAGTGCTGAACTTTATCAAATGCTTTTTCAGCATCTATAGAGATGATCATATGGTCCTTGTGTTTGAGTTTATTAATATGGTGTATCACATTTATTGATTTGCATATGTTGAACCAACCTTGCATCCCTGGGATGAATCCCACTTGATCGTGATGAATAATTTTTCGTATGTGTTGCTGTATTCTGTTTGCTAGTATTTTAGTGAGGATTTTTGCATCTATATTCATCAAGGATATCGGCCTGTAGTTTTCTTTTTTGGTTATATCTTTACCTGGTTTTGGTATCAGGATGATGTTTGCTTCATAGAATGAGTTTGGGAGATTTGCGTCCGTTTCAATCTTTTGGAATAGTTTGTAAAGAATGGGTGTCAATTCCTTTTTGAATGTTTGGTAAAATTCTGCTGTGAATCCATCTGGTCCTGGGCTTTTCTTTGTTGGGAGCCTTCTGATAACAGCTTCAATCTCCTTTATTGTTATTGGTCTGTTCAAATTTTCTACGTCTTCACGGTTCAGTTTTGGAAGCTTGTGTGTGTCCAGAAATTTATCCATTTCCTCCAGATTTTCAAATTTGTTGGCGTATAGTTGTTTGTAGTAGTCTCGAATGATTCCTTGTATTTCAGATGAATCAGTTGTAATATCGCCTTTTTCATTTCTAATTTTTGTTATTTGAGTCTTCTCTCTTCTTTTCTTTGTTAGCCATGCTAATGGTTTGTCAATTTTATTTATCTTTTCAAAAAACCAACTTTTTGATTCGTTGATCTTTTGAATTGTTTTTTGGTTTTCAATTTCATTCAGTTCTGCTCTGATCTTAATGATTTCTTTCCATCTGCTAACTTTAGGTTTGGATTGTTCTTGTTTTTCTAGTTCTTTAAGGTGAAGTGTTAGTTTGTTCACTTGCCATCTTTCCATTCTTCTGAAGTGAGCATTTAATGCAATAAATTTCCCCCTCAATACTGCTTTTGCAGTATCCCACAGGTTTTGGTATGATGTATCATTGTTTTCATTAGTTTCAATAAATTTTTTGAGTTCCTGCTTGATTTCTTCTTGGACCCATATGTCATTAAGTAGAATGCTGTTTAATTTCCATGTGTTTGTATAGTTTCCAGAGTTCCGTTTGTTATTAATTTCTAGTTTTAATCCATTGTGGTCTGAGAAGATACATGGGATAATTGCAATTTTTTTGAATTTATTGAGACTTGATTTGTGACCTAATATGTGATCTATCCTGGAGAATGATCCATGTGCTGATTAGAAGAATGAATATTCTTTTTTTTTTTTTTAATTTTATTTTGTCGATATACATTGTGGCTGATTATTGCTCCCCATCACCAAAACCTCCCTCCCTTCTCCCTCCTCCCCTCCCCCCCAACAATGTCCTTTCTGTTTGCTTGTCGTATCAACTTCAAATAATTGTGGTTGTTATATCTTCTTCCCCCCCCCCCGGTTTGTGTGTGTGTGTGTGTGTGTGTGTGTGTGTGTGTGTGTGTGTGTGTGAATTTATATATTAATTTTTAGCTCGCACCAATAAGTGAGAACATGTGGTATTTCTCTTTCTGTGCCTGACTCGTTTCACTTAATATAATTCTCTCAAGGTCCATCCATGTTGTTGCAAATGGCAGTATTTCATTCGTTTTTATAGCTGAGTAGTATTCCATTGTGTAGATGTACCACATTTTCCGTATCCACTCATCCGATGATGGGCATTTGGGCTGGTTCCAACTCTTGGCTATTGTAAAAAGTGCTGCGATAAACATTGGGAAACAGTTATACCTTCAACTTGATGATTTCCATTCCTCTGGGTATATTCCCAACAGTGGGATAGCTGGGTGGTATGGTAGATCTATCTGCAATTGTTTGAGGAACCTCCATACCATTTTCCATAGAGGCTGCACCATTTTGCAGTCCCACCAACAATGTATGAGAGTTCCTTTTTCTCTGCAGCCTCGCCAGCATTTATCGTTCATAGTCTTTTGGATTTTAGCCATCCTAACTGGGGTTAGATGGTATCTCAGTGTGGTTTTGATTTGCATTTCCCGGATGCTGAGTGATGTTAAGCATCTTTTCATATGTCTGTTGGCCATTTGTATATCTTCCTTAGAGAAATGCCTACTTAGCTCTTTTGCCCATTTTTTAATTGGGTTGCTTGTTTTCTTCTTGTACAGTTGTTTGAGTTCCTTATATATTCTGGATATTAATCCTTTGTCAGATATATATTTTGCAAATATTTTCTCCCACTCTGTTGGTTGTCTTTTAACTCTGTTAATTGTTTCTTTTGCTGTGCAGAAGCTTTTTAGTTTGATATAATCCCATTTGTTTATTTTTCCTTTGGTTGCCCGTGCTTTTGGGGTCGTATTCATGAAGTCTGTGCCCAGTCCTATTTCCTGAAGTGTTTCTCCTATGTTTTCTTTAAGAAGTTTTATTGTTTCAGGGTGTATATTTAAATCCTTAATCCATTTTGAGTTGATTTTAGTATACGGTTAGAGGTATGGATCTAGTTTCATTCTACTGCATATCGATATCCAGTTGTCCCAGCACCATTTGCTGAAGAGGCAGTCCCTTCGCCACTGAACAGGCTTGGTGCCTTTGTCAAAGATCAGCTGACACTAAGTGTGTGGGTTGATTTCTGGATTCTCTATTCTATTCCATTGGTCACTGTGTCTGTTTTTATGCCAGTACCATACTGTTTTGGTTATTATAGCTTTGTAGTATAGCTTAAAGTCAGGTAGTGTTATGCCTCCAGCTTTATTTTTTTTGCTCAGCATTGCTTTGGCTATGTGTGGTCTTTTATTGTTCCATATAAATGTCTGGATAGTTTTTTCCATTTCTGAGAAAAATGTCTTTGGAATTTTGATGGGGATTGCATTGAATTTGTATATCACTTTGGGTAGTATGGACATTTTCACTATGTTGATTCTTCCAATCCAAGAGCATGGGATATCTTTCCATCTTCTTGTATCCTCTCTAATTTCTCTCAGCAGTGGTTTGTAGTTCTCATTATAGAGATTTTTCACATCCTTGGTTAAATCAATTCCTAAGTATTTTATTTTTTTGGTGGCTATTGTAAATGGGCAGGCTTTGTTGATTTCTCTTTCTGCATGTTCACTATTGGAGAAAAGAAATGCTACTGATTTTTGTGTGTTGATTTTGTATCCTGCTACTGTGCTGAAATCATTTATCAATTCCAACAGTTTTTTTGTAGAGGTTTTAGGCTGTTCGATATATAGGATCATGTCATCTGCAAACAGGGACAGTTTGACTTCATCTTTTCCAATCTGAATGCCCTTTATTTCCTTCTCTTCTCTGATTGCTCTGGCTAGTACTTCCAACACTATGTTGAATAGGAGTGGTGAGAGTGGGCATCCTTGTCTAGTTCCTGTTCTTAAAGGAAAAGCTTTCAGCTTTTCCCCATTCAGGATGATATTGGCTGTGGGTTTGGCATATATGGCTTTAATTATGTTGAGATACTTTCCCTCTATACCTAACTTATAGAGGGTGTTTGTCATGAATGAGTGCTGAACTTTATCAAATGCTTTTTCAGCATCTATAGAGATGATCATATGGTCCTTGTGTTTGAGTTTATTAATATGGTGTATCACATTTATTGATTTGCGTATGTTGAACCAACCTTGCATCCCTGGGATGAATCCCACTTGATCGTGATGAATAATTTTACGTATGTGTTGCTGTATTCTGTTTGCTAGTAATTTAGTGAGGATTTTTGCATCTATATTCATCAAGGATATTGGCCTGTAGTTTTCTTTTTTGGTTATATCTTTACCTGGTTTTGGTATCAGGATGATGTTTGCTTCATAGAATGAGTTTGGGAGATTTGCGTCCGTTTCTATCTTTTGGAATAGTTTGTAAAGAATCGGTGTCAATTCCTGTTTGAATGTTTGGTAAAATTCTGCTGTGAATCCATCCGGTCCTGGGCTTTTCTTTGTTGGGAGCCTTCTGATAACAGCTTCAATCTCCTTTATTGTTATTGGTCTGTTCAAATTTTCTATGTTTTCACGATTCAGTTTTGGAAGCTTGTGTGTGTCCAGAAATTTATCCATTTCCTCCAGATTTTCAAATTTGTTGGCGTATAGTTGTTTATAGTAGTCTCGAATGATTCCTTGTATTTCAGATGAATCAGTTGTAATATCGCCTTTTTCATTTCTAATTTTTGTTATTTGAGTCTTCTCTCTTCTTTTTTTTGTTAGCCATGCTAATGGTTTGTCAATTTTATTTATCTTTTCAAAAAACCAACTTTTTGATTCGTTGATCTTTTGAATTGTTTTTTGGTTTTCAATTTCATTCAGTTCTGCTCTGATCTTAATGATTTCTTTCCATCTGCTAACTTTAGGTTTGGATTGTTCTTGTTTTTCTAGTTCTTTAAGGTGAAGTGTTAGTTTGTTCACTTGCCATCTTTCCATTCTTCTGAAGTGAGCGTTTAATGCAATAAATTTCCCCCTCAATACTGCTTTTGCAGTATCCCACAGGTTTTGGTATGATGTATCATTGTTTTCATTAGTTTCAATAAATTTTTTGATTTCCTGCTTGATTTCTTCTTGGACCCATATGTCATTAAGTAGAATGCTGTTTAATTTCCATGTGTTTGTATAGTTTCCAGAGTTCCGTTTGTTATTAATTTCTAGTTTTAATCCATTGTGGTCTGAGAAGATACATGGGATAATTGCAATTTTTTTGAATTTATTGAGACTTGATTTGTGATCTAATATGTGATCTATCCTGGAGAATGATCCATGTGCTGATGAGAAAAATGAATATTCTGAGGTTGTTGGGTGGAATGTTCTGTAGATATCTGCCAATTCCAATTGGTCTAGAGTCTTGTTTAGATCTTATGTTTCTCTACTGATTCTTTGCCTAGATGATCTGTCTAATATTTACAGTGGGGTGTTCAGGTCCCCTGCTTTTATGGTATTAGTGTCTATTTCCTTCTTTAGGTCTAATAGAGTTTGTTTTGTAAATCTGGCTGCTCCAACATTGGGTGCATACATATTTATGATTGTTATGTCTTCTTGATGGATCAGTCCTTTTATCATTAGGTAGTGTCCCTCATTGTCTCTTTTTATGGTTTTTAGTTTAAAGTCTATTTTGTCAGATATAAGAATAGCTACTCCAGCTCGTTTTTCTTTTCTGTTTGCATGGTAAATCTTTTTCCATCCTTTCACTCTTAATCTGTGTGAATCTTTATGGGTGAGGTGGGTCTCTTGTAGGCAGCATATAGTGGGGTCCTCCTTTTCGATCCAGTCAGCCAGTCTGTGTCTTTTGATTGGGGAATTTAAGCCTTTTACATTAAGAGTTGTTATTGAAAGGTGTTGATTTATTCCTAGCTTTTTATTCGTTGTTTGGTTGTCTTAGGTGTCTTTTGTTCCTTGCTTTCTGATTTACTGTCTGGTTTCTGTGTTTGTTGGTTCCTTAGGTTGTAGATAGCGTTTTTGTTTGCTTATAAACAAAACAAATAAAGTGTAAAATAAAACACTTAGGAATTGAGTTAACCAAGGAGGTGAAAAATCTCTATAATGAGAACTACAAACCACTGCTGAGAGAAATTAGAGAGGATACAAGAAGATGGAAAGATATCCCATGCTCTTGGATTGGAAGAATCAACATAGTGAAAATGTCCATACTACCCAAAGTGATATACAAATTCAATGCAATCCCCATCAAAATTCCAAAGACATTTTTCTCAGAAATGGAAAAAACTATCCAGACATTTATATGGAACAATAAAAGACCACGCATAGCCAAAGCAATGCTGAGCAAAAAAAATAAAGCTGGAGGCATAACACTACCTGACTTTAAGCTATACTACAAAGCTATAATAACCAAAACAGTATGGTACTGGCATAAAAACAGACACAGTGACCAATGGAATAGAATAGAGAATCCAGAAATCAACCCACACACTTACTGCCATCTGATCTTTGACAAAGGCACCAAGCCTATTCACTGGGGAAGGGACTGCCTCTTCAGCAAATGGTGCTGGGATAACTGGATATCCATATGCAGGAGAATGAAACTAGATCCATACCTCTCACCGTATACTAAAATCAACTCAAAATGGATTAAGGATTTAAATATACACCCTGAAACAATAAAGCTTCTTAAAGAAAACATAGGAGAAACACTTCAGGAAATAGGACTGGGCACAGACTTCATGAATACGACCCCAAAAGCACGGGCAACCAAAGGAAAAATAAACAAATGGGATTATATCAAACTAAAAAGCTTCTGCACAGCAAAAGAAACAATTAACAGAGTTAAAAGACAACCAACAGAGTGGGAGAAAATATTTGCAAAATATATATCTGACAAAGGATTAATATCCAGAATATATAAGGAACTCAAACAACTGTACAAGAAGAAAACAAGCAACCCAATTAAAAAATGGGCAAAAGAGCTAAGTAGGCATTTCTCTAAGGAAGATATACAAATGGCCAACAGACATATGAAAAGATGCTTAACATCACTCAGCATCCGGGAAATGCAAATCAAAACCACACTGAGATACCATCTAACCCCAGTTAGGATGGCTAAAATCCAAAAGACTATGAACGATAAATGCTGGCGAGGCTGCAGAGAAAAAGGAACTCTCATACATTGTTGGTGGGACTGCAAAATGGTGCAGCCTCTATGGAAAATGGTATGGAGGTTCCTCAAACAATTGCAGATAGATCTACCATACCACCCAGCTATCCCACTGTTGGGAATATACCCAGAGGAATGGAAATCATCAAGTCGAAGGTATACCTGTTCCCCAATGTTCATCGCAGCACTCTTTACAATAGCCAAGAGTTGGAACCAGCCCCAATGTCCATCATCAGATGAGTGGATACGGAAAATGTGGTACATCTACACAATGGAATACTACTCAGCTATAAAAACAAATGAAATACTGCCATTTGCAACAACATGGATGGACCTTGAGAGAATTGTATTAAGTGAAATGAGTCAGGCACAGAAAGAGAATGCCACATGTTCTCACTTATTGGTGGGAGCTAAAGATTGATATATAAATTCACACACACACACACACACACAACCGGGGGGGGAAGAGGATATAACAACCACAATTACTTGAAGTTGATACGACAGGCAAACAGAGAGGACATTGTTGGGGGGGAGGAAAAAAAAGAAAAAAACAATAATAATAATAATTTTTTTAAAAGCCCAGTGTTCAGGAATATTCTATGTTAGTGATAGAAGAGAATTATGGCAGAATGTTTAATGCCCTTTCCATTTTGCTTCTTTCTTGGTTTCCACTTTTCCTCAAATAGAAAATCATTTTCATAATCACAAATGGTCATCACAGAGCTGCTGTGTCACTCACTCTTCCTGCTTCCTTGGCTGTCTTGGGCAGATCCCAGAAGCTCTTTCAGTCACATCATCAGAGCCTCGAAGAGAGTTGGGACTAAAAGCCAAGTTGATGTGGAGTGAAGCAGCCGCTGCCAGTGTAATTACACAAATGAGAGTCTGGCCAGCCTGCCCAGGGTTAGCCTCTTGATTCCTCTCACAAGTCCAGTTTTGACAGCTGGTCAGGTTACTTTCAAAAAGGAGATAATCTTTCTCCAAAGAGTGAGTTGCTAAATATCCAAAAGAGGAGCCGTACAAGAAGTATAGTTCCCAGAACTCATGGAAGCAGCACATCCCACATCCACACCAGCTTTAACTCAGGTCCACTGTTGGCAGGACTCCCATGGAGTGAAAACTTTCTGTGATGTTTCATCTTCCTTAAGAAGCTCTGTGTCACTGAAGGATCACAAACCTTGGGCACAAGCTGGAAGGTCATTTCCTCCAAACCCCTGTCTCCCAGCTGGTTCTTAAGTAAATGCTCAAGAACAGTCATGGCTTTTGTGATAAGGACTTTTGACATTTGGCTTTAAGCCTATCCTGATGGTGAAATAATAACGGTAACATCAAAAACAGTAATAATTAGTATTTACTGAGCTCTATCTGCATTATCTCATTTAATTCACAAGACATCCCTATGAGGTAGGTACTATTAGTCACATTTTACAAGTGAGGAAACTGAGGCTTAAAGATGTTTAGTAACTTATCCAAGGCCTCACAGCTAGCAAGTAGTGCAGAAAGAATTTAAAGCTAGACTCTCCATCTCAGAGCCCTCTGCTCTTGGACCCACAAAGAGCATAAGAAAGGGCAAAATCCTCTGTAAGATTAGAAAGCCATACCCCTTTTCAACTTGAGTCTCTAAAGGACATAGCTTCTCATAGGAGCCTCTTTGCTAACAGATTTTATATGAAGGATGAAGGATATAACACTGAAAAGGTAGATGATGTAAAATCCTAACTGCTTATTGCTTGTAAGGAAATCCATTAATGTATTTTATAATCTGATGATGGATAAATGCAACACCCAGGCTGAGTAGAAATTGGAAATACAGTCTCTTGACCTCCTTACAGTAGGTCACTCTTATGGCTTCAAGTGGTGAAACCACTATCCCAAAATGTTTACCAGGGTCAGAATATGAGTAACCTCTGGTTCTTTACCTAAATTAGTCATGTTAGGCTAGTTGTGCTGCAATAACAAATAAACCCAAATATTAGTATCTTAAAACAATGAAGATTCATTTCTTACTCATGCTACATAGGTCTTCTGCTTCTGATTTTCTCACTTGTAGATGCAGGCTGATGGAGCCTCCCTCACCTAGAATTTGTTTTTTCTTTTAGACCTATAACTTTTTAAAAAATTGAAACATAATTGAGTATACATATTTAAGGGGTACAGAGTTGGCTATCCTCACCTGGAATGTTGATGCTTGCTATGTAAGGGAAGGGAACTTGGCACATCACTCACTGGTTCCTAAAGGCTCCTGAATGCAAGTGACACCTGTCACTTTTGTTCACAATTCATTTTTTAAAGCAAATCATGTAGCCCCAGCTAACTTCAAGAGTGTGAGGAATTTGCTGAGAATGAGAAGAAACTGAAATTTCTAATAAACGGCATTACTAGCTCCCACATCAAATCCTTCAGCTGTATTCAACGTGCTTAAATAAGAACAGAGTAAATCATTATTATTTCAAGCAGGTGATCACCTAATCTATCAGAATGTTTACTATGGCCATTGTTTGTCTGTTGATCAGTCTCTCTCACACAGCCATGAGTTTTCTAGGATACTGAGTGGTTTTATTTAATTTTGATTACTTAATGCCTGGTATGGTGCTGGGAGCATGAATATTAGTCTACTTGGGTTACTATAACAAAATACCGTAGACTGTGTGGCTTAAACTAACAGAAATTAATTTTCTCACAGTTCTAGAGGCTACAAGTCCAAGTTCAAGGTGCCAACATGGTTGGTTTCTGGTGAGGGCTCTACTCCTGACTTGCAGGTGGCCACCTTCTCGCTATGTCCTCACATGGCTTTTACTTAGTGTGTGTGCACAGAGGGAGAAAGTGAGATCTCTGGTGTCTCTTCTTAAAAGGACACTAATCTTATCAGATCAGGGCCTCACCCTTATACCTCATTTAACCCTAATTACAGTCATCCCTAGGTATCCACGGGGGATTGTTTCCAGGACCCCTATGAATACCAAAATCCTTGTATTCTCAAGTACCTGATATAGAATGGTGTAGTATTTGTATATAACCTATGCACATGCTCCCATACATTTTAAATAGGCTCTAGATTATTTATAACACCCAATACAATGTAAATGCTATGAAAATAGTTGTTATACTGTATTGTTCTTTTATTTGTATTAAAAAATTTTTTTCATTGTTTTTTTCCCCAAGTATTTTCAATCTACAATTGGTTGGATCTGTAGATGTGGAACCTGAGGATACGGAGGGCTGACTGTACTTCTGTACTCCAAATACAGCCACACTGTGGGTTAGGGTTTCAACATTATGAATTGAGGGGACAACACAAAGATTCAGTTCATAACAGCATGGTATGCTTCAATGTTTTTGAATGAATGAATGGATGAATAAATGATTCCAATGAACAAACAGTCTTCCTTTAGTGTCTCGTCCCCAAGCACTTGCACTTTTTTTCATTTTCCTTTCACCGGGGTAAGGCTCTCTTGCACTCTTTCTCCAGTTGTGAGGCCCATCCATCCTTCAAGACCCAGGTAGCACAAAGCTGCCTGGAGGAAGCTCTTTCTCATCTATATGCTCTCCTGCACCCTCCCACGCCTGAACTAGTTGCTTCCTCTTCTCTTCTGCTGGAACACTTGATACCTCCCTGGGTTAGCATACTGATCATGCATCATTATTATTTTTACACACTAGACCAGCTCCCACACTGATCTATGAGCCCCTACAGAGCAGGGACTGGTAGGTGTGATGTGGCTGGCACTGGCCATGGGGCCTGACTCATGTAGGAGCTCAAATGTTTTGGTCAAATAAATAAATGGGTTAATAGGTCTTCAGGATTACATCCCTTTTTGACATGTTAGTCTTCTGTGTGTGTGCATGTGTGTGTGTGTGTGCTCCTATATTTGATACTGGGGTTGTCAGTAACAGCAGGGGGGTTGGAGCACTCATCATTAAAGCACACTAAAACTCAAAAAATTGAATCAGCAGGTCTTATATCACCTTTGCTTGGTTCTTTCTCAGTTATGATGCCCATCTGGCATGTGCAGGCTTGACACTGTCTTTTCAAAATCTGAGCAGTCCTCCAGAATGGCAGAGAACATACATACTCACCACTGTATTTCCAGAGCCCAGCATAAGACATGGCACATAGTAAGCACTTATGAAAGATTTGTTGAATGACTGAATTAATCCACTAAGATGCTTCGAATACATGTCTTTGAGCATCATTTTAAGAGACTCTAGGACTAAAGAGGAAAATATAATGTTGTCATTGAAGACTTGACTTAGAAGATACTTGTGTCACATATGCTTGGCCCCAATTCCAAACTGTGTTATTTCAAAATCTTTGAGAAGATATGACTATTTTTCCAGCTCACAAAGATCTCTAGGAATGGAGAACTCACGATGTTTCTGTCTGCAGTAGCACCACCAGCATGAACACAGGCTTTGGAGTGAGAGAGACCCGGCTTTGAATCTTTCTCTCATTAGCTGTGTGACTCTTAGTAGGACACTTTAACTCTCTGAGCCTCAGTTTTCTCATTTTCAAATTTTCATGGTTGTAGGAATTAAATAAGATAATGTAAACTCAGACTAACTACTCAGTTAAAAAAACACCTCTTCTTATTAGTTTAATTGCTTTATCTTTAGGTAAAACAGATATCAAATATTTATTTCTTTATTTACTTTCTAATTCAATAACTATTATTGAGGGTGTATCCTCTGTGCCAGGAAAATATATTCTAGGGAAGAATAGTTATTTTTTAAAATAACAGAGACTGACAGTCTCTTTGGTCAGTACAGCATCTCACAAAATACCCTAAGTACTTACCAACATCTTGCCTAGTCTCCTCCTAACACAATGAAAACTTCCTTCTTGGCTACCATATAAATCTTTTTCATTCTTGGCTCTAGCTCCACTGTCTGTGATTCCTTTCTCTTCCCCTGTTACTTTGTGCATCCATCTACTCAATCATTCATTCATCAAACTTTTATTGAGAATCTACACTATGACAGCACTGAGCTAGGTCCTAGGAATATACAGTCAAATAAGACCCTGTATGCCTTCTAGGGATGCACAGACTAGAGAGGTAAGAGATAGAGGGACCATTACAATAAAGCATAATGAGTATCAAAAAGAGGGTGGGTGGAGGGTACATTGAGAATACAGAAGAGCATCATCAAATCTAAGCCCAGGGTGCAAAGTGTGAGTGTGGGGGAGATGTCAAAGAGGGCTTCTCTAAGGAGGAGTGTCTAAATAAACTGAGTCTTGAGGGATGAGTATGGGTTTGGCAGGCAAAGAAAGGTGCTCTGGGTAGAAAGAAGGGCAAGATGAGGACCCAAAGATGACAAGTGTGTTAGTTTCAGTTGACTCATATAAAATTGCTGATATCCAATTGGTTTTGACCTACAAAAATGGCAATGTTTTATATGGTTTGCCCTAATAGGCACAGCATGTGTGGTATGCACATGTTGGTGAATGTACACAAATGGCCATGTGTGTTGGGGATGGGGAGAGAAATAAGCAAGGTCAGAGAGGCAGGCAGAGGTTCAGTCTCAAACATCCTTGTATTGAGCCTGAAGGCAATGGGGGCCATGGATAGATTTGGGGCAGAGGAGTGACCCCGTATGCTCATAATTTTGGCTAGATGACGGGCTGCAGTGCAGAGGAATGTCCTTGTACTTCACTAGAGCACGATGCCCTGGGGAAGTTCTAGCTCCTGTTTGGATTGTGAGTGTGGCCTCTGTTTCTGTCCCAATAAAGCCTCACTGTCCCTGACCCCTGTCCCTCCACCTCCCATACCCTCAAGGCAGGAGCCACTTTGACCACTGCAAAAAAGGACTTTGCATTCAACCACTGAGCTTTTTCTGAATTGTCCACATAGATGGACTGGTCTCCACCAACTGAGGGCCTAAAGGAAATTTTGATTTGCGGTTCCTAAGCAGAGGAAATAAAGAAATCTTGAAATTTTGGTTGAACTGAGAATGTCATCTTAGCTGATATTTTCTTTTTGAAAAGGTTGGTAAAAACGTTGGCAAAATGTATGCTCTTGTTGGTGAGGGCGGGGGAGGGGGTGAATTCTACTCCCTTCATCAGATCCAATCCCAGTGCTCCCTCCTCCCTGAAGCTCTGCTTGATCCCGGAATTAACCACTTTCTCCACGTCCACCTCAGCACCCAGTACCTGGCTCTCTGGTGCTCAATATTATAATTACTTGTCTACATGAACGTGTCCCCCATTTAACTCCCAGCTCTTTGAGGTCAAGGCCTGGGTCTTTCCTCTTTGCATCCCTAGTAGGGAGGCTCACAATTCTCTGTCAAAGGGAATGCACGTGCGGCTGTGGAAACGGGGTGGCCTGACCTCTGCCCAGAAGGTGTTCAGAAGGAGGGACAGAGCACTTGCCTTTCACAGTGGAAGCTCAACCGGTACTTGCGGAATGCAATGATATTGTGGGGTTCTGTGCAAATAGAAAGCGTGTGTGCAGGTATTCGTGTTCTAGATGGGAAGCAGGAGCCCAGGAAGGGGGCGGGGCGGCCATGGCCGTGGCTTTTCCGATGTGCCTCTGCAGAGCCGCCTAATGACCCCGTCCCCACCAGCCGGCCCTTGGCAGAGGCAGCGCGCGGTGTGTCTGCGCGGTCCTGGCAGCCGCGGTGTGGAGGTGAACCCCGTGGCCTCTTCAGTCTATTTAGCAGGCTCTGAGATGTGTAAGTACATTATCTGCAAGGCTGGTAAAGAGCGCTTGGGGAGGATTTGTGGGTCTGTAGGAAGGACAAAGAAAAATGTTTTCTAATAAATTATTCACCATCTCACAATCCCTTTTGGGCAGATTGTTGCTCCGTTTGCCCCGCGCTGCTCGGCGCTTCTTCCCCCCGCACTCAGATGCGCGGTTTCTCGCCTCCAGAGAGCAGCAGAGATCTCAGGCAGGCTGCGGCGGCTAATGGCGGCAATTAATAACTTGTCATCATCCCGAGCACGAAAGGCAAGGCGCCCGTCAGCAGGCGGGTCATGGCGCTGCTCCGAAGCAAATGAGGTGCAGGTGTGGCCTCCGCTAAGCGCGGCGCTCGCCGCCTGCCGAGCCCCAGAGCCCTCGCCCGGCCGAAGAGATCCCCGGGACGCGCGGTGCAGCAGAGCGCAGCTCAGACCCTTCCGAACTCTGAACTGCACTCTGCCAGAGCGGTTCGCGGCCCCAGGCCCGGCTCGCCTGGTTTTGTATCTGGGTTCTGTGTTTTGTTTTTCCCCAGACTAGGTAAGAATTGCACACCTCCACCTCCCCCGTCCACGCAGCTCGTACCCCCTCTTCATATCCCCCACCTCGACCCCGTGCAAGCACTGCACCCTTCTAAAAGTGAACGTGGTAAATAAACCGCCCGCGCGCCGCGCCTGATTGGGTCTGCTCTCGGCTCCTTATAGGAGCCATAGGACGCGAAATCCTAGGTAGTGTTTTGTGAGACAGCCAAACGGGAATCACTTATTTCCAGGCAGCTCCAACCCAGTTGCCTTTTCTCTTGTTTCCATTCCTGTGGGTCAGTTCTGCTTGAAATGAACCAAGTTTACAAATCTCTTCTGGTTTGTACACTCCTATTATGCATACGAGGTGATGCATTTGTAACTGTCACACAAGTCAGGGTGATCCAGCGCTCTCATCTGACCCTATTCATTTAAATGGGTGCGTCTCGATGACATTGATTCATGTTATAAGTTATATCCATGCATTATAATCTTTATGTGTCACCCTACTGGTATTTCTACTACAATGCAAGGGGGTGGGGGGAGGGATGCAGCAAATGATGGGGAGAAGGATTTGAGAGTCTTTGAGCAATATGAAGTCCATATAAACTCCAAAGCCTCCTGGATAAGTTTATTATGTGTCCCTATCTTGAGAAAAGGAAATTTATATGCAGAACAGTGCTTGGCAAGATGTCTTTTGCTGTAAATATTCTGCTGACTAACTCATTAATATTTGGAGAATGTGTGCTTCAAATGCATATTGCACCAAACTAAAGGGGTAAGTAAACATAATTATGCATGCATGTAAGTCTTTATCAAGGTGGGGTTAATAATGTTTTAAAGCAGAACTATTTCTCATGAAAATAGCAGCTCTTAATAGCCTCTGTCTCTTTATTGTGCTTCTTACTGAAACATAAATCACTAATATGTTTTCAGCAGCAAAGTACTCTCTTTTTCCATTGTATTCACAGATTTAGTGGCATTTCAAATAGATAAACACAAGCAACATCTATCAACACTACAAAAAGGGCGCCTTAATCAAAGCTCCGGGTCCTGGGTCTCAGCATCTCCATTTACCTTGAGATAAATCCATTGGTGTGACCACCACTGCGCCGGGTGACAAATCACCCCAGCCGGCCGAGCAGTGCAAGGGCTTATTGGCCTTCCTTTAAGTGGTCTTACCCTTCAATGAAAAGGATGGGGCTTGTCAAGCAGGACCAGATTAAAGTTAGACAAAAAGAAATGATCTGTTATTAGAAAACTCCGATTGAGAATCACAAAACAGGAAAGAAATATGAATAAAAATTTCTAGGGGGAAGACCATCTGATCCCAACAGAAATTAACTCCCATTATGGGTGTAAGGTAATAGATGGCCTGCAGTTGGAACTAATAAGGATTTCAGATTAAGGAGGTGTGGGGCTCGGCTGGGGGTGTTAGCAGCTGCTCTGGGCATTCAAGTGCAAAGTTCAGGAATGGCTTGGGTCCCTGGCTTCCTGGGCTGGGTGATGGTGTTTGGGCGGAGCATGGAAATTACAAGCTGTTAGAAGTGAGAACTCAGTCATTGTTACCTGGGTACGTCACAGGATGTTAACACGGGCAGGAGCCTCAGGGGGCAGGTTTGATCTCCCCTTGTTTGAGAGAAGGGGACACCAAAGGCCAAAAGGGAAGAGTGCCTTGCCTAAAGTTGCTAATGGGAGGGCTGAAAGTAGAACTGAGTTGATCTGTCTGCTTCTAATTCATTGTGACTTCATTATTTGGCCTAATCCTAGGAGATGGCCTTGCTCTGCCTCTGGATCTGAGGATCTTGGTTATCTTCCAGTTAACTGAAAAGAGAGAGGGAGAGAATGGGGTTCCATAGTTAGTGAGCCTTCTTCTTCTCACTGAGTTAAAGCCCAATCCTTATATAAACAACAGTAGTTAATACTTTCAGGTTCTTGCCAGGTGCCAGGTACTGTTTATGCATTCTCATTGAATCCATAGTTAGCTACCATCATCACCATTCCCATTTTACTGATGAAGATACTGAAATGTAAAGATTACTTAAGCATCTTGCCCAAGACTGAATAGTAAATGTGAGAGTTTGTTTTTGAACATAATCAGTCTGCCTTGAGAGCTCATGCTCATCTATATTGTTAGGCAAAGGTTTGAATTTCTTATGGGAAAACTTGTGCAAACAAATGTAATAAACAAAATGTATGTGATAGCATATACGCATAAGAGGTGACAACTTGGATACTAAGGGAAAAGCACAAGATTTCACTCCTCAGAACCCTGATAGAAATAAATAAAATATTCTGATTCTCCCCCAAGAAAAGGATTAGAAAATCAGGGTACCAAGGGTTATATGGCCAATTTCATGATTTTTAAAAGATGTATAGGCTATAGGAAGATACATAGCATAAGTATTTATAAAGAAGGTAGTATGGTATAATACAGAGTGTGTTTGGGAGCCTATGACCTGGGTTCAAATCCCAACTCTGTCATTTCTAGCCCAAGTTATTTCCTCTCTTTCTCACTTTATCTTTTATATTTGAATCTTGAGCAAGTTACATAACCACTCCATGCCTCAGTTTCCTCCTTTGTTAAGCCAGGGAATAATTTCCACCTCACAGGGTGGTTATGAGGATTAAATGAGATGATAGATATCAAGAGTTCAGCAGAGTTACTGAGGAAGAGTCAGCACTTGGGAGTTGGCCATGCCTCGAGTCTGTTGGAGAGCTGAGAGCAACCCTCTGAAATCGCCCCCCACTTGTTCCTTGTTCAGTGTCATGGGACAGGCTGGCCTCCATGTAGGAGCTGATCCCAGAGATGCTGAATGGACTGTGGCCTTGTCCACACTCTTCGCAACCTCCAGTTAAAAATGTAGTTAAACTTCTGGGTGTTGAAACCTGCACAAAGATGAATACTCAGATATATGGAGATTGTCAATTTTTTTACTGCTTTATTTCAGGCCTCACATTGGGCAGGAATGGGTAGGGATTCCTAGATATGGAAGAAGGCATGATACTTACATCACTAGAAAGAAATGGCAGAGACACAGCTAAAAAGGAACCCTAACCCCCATATTTGAGAAAGCCAAACCAACATTTGCCCATCCAGTGAGTTAATAGGTCTATTGGATCCAGTGATACAAAAGGTTGCTTCAAATATCAGCATTTCCCCAGGGGCTAAGTTTGGGAAAACAAGTTTTTAAAGACGTTGGTCATTGCTATCTTTGGTTTGTAAGTATGTCCTATTATTATGATAGCATTTGTGAAGGCCATTGTGTCACGAGCTTGTTTTCTCCATTTACGCAAAGAATCAAGCTGGGTAAAGGAATGTCTTACATTCATTCTATCCTGAGAAATTTGTAGCTAATAACATTAGGGGGAGCACTGTATGCCAATTACTGGTGCCTCCGTTCATCTATTCAACAGCAAGCGCATAGTCTCTGTGTTCAACTATATAACTTAAACAAGTTTAAAAGGAAAAATAAAATATCTATATCAAACATTTCTAATGTCTAAAATGGCCCAAGCATGTATTATGTTTCATTCTTATTTAAAGGCACTAGAATTGTAAGGCAACCGTGATAGATAATTACAGGCACCAGTGTTGATATATCTTGCATTTATTTGTGTTTGTGTCTAAATACCTACTGCCTTCTTGATAAACTTCAAATAATATGCTTTCAAGTCCTCCAAATGGAATTTTCTGTTTAAACACATACACCAGACTCACCGCCAACTCATTAATTTTATATAGATTGAATTTTAGTGTTTGTTATGCAGTTAAATGTGAGAAGCAGGATATCCAATAGCCATTTTGTATTTAATATGAACAGATATATTTTTTTTATTCAGTCCAAACCAAATTCCTATGACACAAATGAGGTGGTGGCTGAATTCTGTGACTTCAGAATTTGCACATTTAATGGGAAACAATTTCAAAGCCTCTGCCAGTCATTGGAAAGGCCATTCCATTCTGCTTTTTCCACAGAGCAAAATCTTTCTGAGAACAATGCTTATTATTGATAGGTTTAAAGCACCTCAGGTGCTTGCCCATTGTGTGTATTGCTGTCACTCTGTCTTCTGAGCAGTGGGGAAGCAGTGATGGATAATGCAGAGAATAATGCATGACTCCTGATTGAATGCAAAGCTATAATTCAGTCTTGGGCTTCTGCTGACGTCACAGCACGTGAGAACACAGCTCAAAGAGGTTTAAAAAAAAACAAACAGGTGATTCTTGTACTCAGGTTTGGAGACAGTATATCAAGACATACACTCTAGTCCTCCCTGAGTGGTTTTCAAAGGAGAAAAGCACAAGGGGGGGGGGGGGGCGTGTAACTCCTAGGTCGAGGTCCCTCGTATCCCTAGATGGGCAACTAGAGAAACTAGGACAGAGCCTCCTGCTGGTTCTTATCCAGTTCACTCCTCATTTTGTTTTGTGATAGGCAAGTGAAAACTCAGATGTGGAGAATAGAACCCCCTCCTCTCAACCCTTCAAGATGTCTTCCAATCCAGGGTTTCTAAAATTGCTCTGGTGAGAAATGTTGCCCAAAGCCCTATTAAAAATATAGCTTCCCAAGACTCTCACCCCTAGAGACTCAGATTCAATGGGTCTGGGGTGGGGCCTGAGAATATGTATACTTAATGAGTAGTCCTCGTTGATTCATTAGGAGAGTTTGCAACCACACTGATCGGTCTCTCTTGGTGTCTTGACTCAGAATTTCTTCTGCACTTGCAGGCTGCTTGATACAATTTACAAGTGAATATAGTACTAGTTCATGTTGCCCCTCAGTTAAATGAGAGTATTTTTTGCAAAGGATTTAACACAGAGTAAGACTTAATAAATACAAATTTCTCCCTCTCTTTCTTTAGTTGCCTCACCTATCAGAAACTTTTCCCAACCTCGACGTTTACAGCTCAAGAGTGAATACCAGGCTGCATATTTCCTTGGCAGGTCCTGAAGTATTAAAATAAGTATTTTTAAATGATGCATTGATTGACTGAAGCTGGCAGAGGCAGGATGTTCAGAGATCTGCACATCCTTTCTGTTCCCGCTTCATTTGAAGGTGGAATCCATCTAAAGTGATGTGGGGTAGAAAGGAGTGATGCCCTTTTCAGGCTTAGTTTACCCAGGCCAGAACTCCCTAATCCATTGAGTCTTCCAAAAAATAAATAAGAAGGAGAAGGAGGAGGAGAAAGAGAAGGAGAAAGAAGGAGGAAGGAGAGGAGGGGAAGGAGGGGGAAAGAGCAACAGCAGCTTAGTATGTGCCAGGCTCTCTTCTCAGTTTTTTAAACATAGTAACTCATTTAATTCTCCTGGTATCCTTATAAGACAGGTTCTATTATCATTCCATTTTACACATGAGGAAACTGAAGCACAAAGAAGTTTAAAAATTTGCCTAAGGATACAGCAAATGAGTGGCAGGGTTAGGGTTTGAACCCAGATAATCTGGTTCCACAGTCTGTGCCTTTAACTATTATACACTGCTTCTACTAAGAACATGGTAGGTTCCTCATAGAGTCCCAGAACTGTTACAGCTCCTAGAACATCATCTAATCTATACTAATTTTACAAATAAAAAGACTGAAGCCAGAGAGGGGAAGTGACTAGCTGAAAGTAACACAGCTGGATGGCTGTCTAACCTGAGATCCTGACTTCACCCTCTGGTGTGCGATCACATCAGCGTTTGGAGCATCTCTGCTGGAGACCGGTCCTGCCTATTGCAGGCCTTCTCTTGTTGAAAACTCACAGGATTCTGGGTCTTATATCCCAGTGAAAAATGGAAACATACAGCTGAGCTTGTAAGAAAGAAAGGGAATGTCCCTTTCCTGTTGCATTGGAACACCAATGCCAGATACAGATAGCTGGAAACATAAGTGGGAAACTCAATTCCCAAGCAGGTGCCAAGATGGGGGGTCCATGGCAATAGGGGCTGGAGTTGGTGTTGCTGTACTGTGCAATAAATAATACAGGTGCAAGATTCAAAAGGTACAAAAAGGATTCAATGAATACAAAGACTCTCTTCTGCCCCTGAGTCCCAGAGGCAACCAGGATTTTACATATTCTTTGAGATATAGTGTATGCCAATGCAAATATATACATGTATAAATATAAATACATTTATATTATTTACACAAATGATAATGTACTACGCAGATTATTCTGTGTGCTTTCTCACTTCACAGTGTATCTTAGAGACAGTTCCATATCAGTACCACCAGAGCTGCTTCACTTCTTTTATGGTTACATAGTCTTCTATTTGTATCAAAATTAACCGGCCCCCTATCAGTGGAGGACTGACTGTTTGCATGTCTGTTATTTCTCTTTTCGTGACTACATCTGTGGGGTAAATTTTCAGAAGAAAAATTGCTAGGTCAAAGGATAATGAATTTAAATTTTTGAGCAATAAAAGTTGTATTAATTCACATTCCCTCCAACAACCTTTGAAAGTGATTGTTTCCCCACATTCTCAACAAGCCAATGTTTGATCCAAATTTTATCTTTTGGCAATCTCATATATAATTTTCATTTGTATTTCTTTTATTGTAATGAGATTGGGCACATTTTCATATATTTAGGGGTCATTCATTTTCCCCTTTCTTTAAATTGGCTGTTAATGTCATTTGCCCATTTTAATATTGAGTCTTTTACTTACAGTATTGTTGGAGCACTTTATGTGTTAAGGAAATTAGCCCTTTGATTGCAATATGTAAGGCAAGGATGTTTTCCTAGTTTATTTCTTTTTTTACTTTGTTTAAGGTGTCTTTTTCCTTTCTTTTTTTTATTGAAAAGTACGGATTATACATATTTGTGGGGTGTACAGAGTTGAATTTCAATACATGTATACAATGTGTGATGATCAAATCAGGATAATTAGCATATTCATCATTACAAAACGTAATCATTTCTTTGTGATGAGCACATTCAATCTCCTCTCTTCTGGCCATTTGATAACATGTAGTAGATTATTGTTAACCATAGGTGCCTAGCTCAACTGTATCCCAGTAGAACTTATTTTCTTATCTAGCTGTTTTGTGCCCATTAGCCCCCTCTCACTATCACCCCTCCTCCTTCCCCCTTCCTGCCTCTAGTAACCACAGTCCTGCTCTCTTGAGGTGTCTTTCTCTACAAAAAAAAAAAAAAAATTAAGTCTTTACAAGTTTAAATGTATCAAAGTTTTCTTTTGTGGCTTCTTCATTTTGTGTCATACTTAGAGTCCTTCCCATTTCAAGATTATATAAAAAATTCTCTCATGTTTTTCCTACAACTGTTGTGAATCATTAAAAACAACCTTTAATCTGTCTGGAATTTATTTTAATGCAATATGTACAATGGATCAAACTCATTTTTGAAAACCAATTGTCCCAATATCATTTGTTAAACTATCTGGAACCCATGTATATTACTCTACTAATGATGTACTCAAAAACTGGAAAAATGGTGAGCACTATTGGTTGTTCCTAATTAGGTAAATCTTAAAAGAGAGAAAAAGGGAGGTGGGGCAGAGAGACAGAGGAGGGGGCCAGATATTTGGTCAGGAATCCAAATTTAGACTAGAAAGTTGGAATAAAGATACAGTAAGCTCACAATGAATTGATCCCAATTGACTCTGCTCAGGATGGTTAACTCTTCCACCGTTGACAATCAGATTATACTTTCTGGTGGTGATTATGCTTTTCTGAGGAAGAGGAAGTAAAAGAAAAAAACTTAAAAAAAAATTTTTTTTTTTAGGGTTGCCTGCAGAGGAAATGAAGAAAAAGAAAAGAACTGCTGGTACAGATAGGTGACCATTGAGGATATATGGTAGTCCCCTCCTCAGCTCCAGGGCCCTGGCCCTACATAAACACCTGAAACAAGAATGCACCCTAAAGGAAACATGAAGGGATACCCTGAACTGTCCAACATGAAGAGTTTAACCCCTGACAGATAGCAGCTTGTAACAGAAATATGCTTTAATAATAAAAACGTAAGGACATTTCCGGCATATTTGGGTTTGAGCACCAAGATTTCTAATTCTTAGAGGTCAAATATTGAAGTTATTGCCATAAACTGGAGAAGCAAAGACAGGAATAAGAGAATAGTTCCAATGAAGTGACTCACGGGGCAGCAAAATGGGTCAATAATGAAGATAATATTCCCCCATTTTAAATCACTTTAAATTTCCAGGCACTTTTGATCTGTTGTCTGATTTGGATATCAGCCTTATGAGATTGGTTGTCAGCCTTATGAGGCAGCAGGTTTTATCTTTATTCCTATTTTACAATGAGGACATTGAGAACAACAATAGTAGAAAAGCTACAATGTGGGCAAATCCTCTAATAAATTAGACCAGTTTCTCAGCCTTGGCACTCTAGACATTTGGGGCCTCGTAATTCTTTGTTGTGGGGGCCTGTGCTGTGCATTGTAGGATGTTTGGCAGCATCCCTGGCCTTTACCCACTAGAGCATGCCCCCAGTGGTGACAACCAAAAATGTCTCCTGACATTGCCAAATATCCCCTGGGAAGCAAACACCCCACCCTCACCCCCATCCTCCTACCCTCCTCCCCTAGTTGGGAACCACTGAACAAGAACAAGGGCCAGGACTTGACCCCAGTGTCTGACTCCTAGTTCAGAGTGCACAGAAGAAATCCAGTGTCCCTTCCCCACCCCTGAACTAACATGCCTGAAACCACTTTAAAATGGCCTCATAACATTTTAGCATTGAAAGGGACCTTAGCATTTATCTCTGCCCCTTCAGTTTACATGTGAAAACACTGAGCTTTAGAAAGTTTCAGCTGTTTGTCCAAGAACACAAAGCTGGTGTGTGGGGAAGCTGGTACTTGAACCTGGGTCTCTGATCTCAAATTCAGGGTTTGACGTGCTACCCCCTCAGTGCCTAGAGCTGACACAGGCTCACAAATTCTCCAGAGAGCCCTGGGAAGAAAAGCAGGATATTTCCTGCTTAGCTGTCCCTCTAAAAAAGGCTATTTTTAGCAAAATGGAGGGAAATCAGCATTCAGCTCAATTGAAAATACGTCTGGCATTAATTCATTGTTAATTGACGAGGATGAGTAAAAAGATGGCTACTTCCAAGGCCTCTCTAATGGAACTATTAGTGAATTTTCAGGTCAACTAACTCCTGTCACTGCCTGACAAGGGAAATGGCAATCATTTGCCAGTGTTAGCAAGGCTCTCGCTGCTCTTGAAAACTGGAATCAGTCATCCTGGGCTGTCAGGTTCCCTGTCTCAACTCCATGTGTAATTCTCCATCCTGCTCCCCTCCACCCCAGGGACTCTTAATGTCCCTTGAAGGACCTCAGGTTTGCCCTAAATGTGCGTAATTTTTGCCACTTCTAAAGAGCTTCCATAGAAGTTTGGTTTGGTCCCTCACACAATGCTGTAGTTTGGCCAATATTCCCATCACCCCCACTTACCAATTTGGAAACTGAAGCTCAAACAGTTGCTTGACTTGCTAGAGTTCTCATGGATGGCAGATGCCAAGGCAAGGCTTCAAACCCGGTGTCTAGCAACAAATCCCATGTCATTTCTTTGTGCCTTTATTCTGCACCATCACCTGCCCCTTCTCCCCTCATTTTCCTTGCTTTTCTCTCTCTCTTTCCCAACAACACTTCTTTTTTCCTATACATTTTTCCTTCTTTCAAAGTGTGAAGGGGTGGAGAGGTGGGATCGTTGGATCAACGGGAAACAATTTCAATTACTACAACTAACCACAGTTTTCTCATTCAGCAAATATTTATTGAAGGTCTACTGTGTTCCAGAAACTCTGCAAGGTGCTGGGGATGCATGATCCATAAGCCAGAGCCCCAAATCCTCAGCATGACTTTCAAGGCCCACTGTAGTTAGGTCCAAATTTACCTTCACTGCCTTAGCTTGAGCCACTTTTTGTCATACGACTTACACTTCAATCATACTAAAATAATCTCTGCTCTCCAAACATGCCATGAGCTCAAACTCTCTCTCTTTTCTCTCTAGTCTTTGCATGTACTGTTTTCACTGTTTGGGGTTCCCTCCCCTCTCCATTATCGAGTGAAATCCTATTCTTAACGTTAAGGCCCTTTGAGGTATCATCTCCTTAATAGACCCTACTTTTCACTGCAAAGCTGGTCAGTCACACCTCTTTTTGCTACAATTTGTTTATACTTCTGTTGTAAAGTGTTCAGACTGTATTGTAATTATTTATATCAATGTCTGACTCACGTGCATTGTGATAGTTCAATTAATGTGTCAATTTGGCTGAGTAAGGTATACCCAGAGAGCTGGTAAAACATTATTTTGGGGTGTATCTGTGAGGGTGTTTCGGGAAGACATTAGAATTTGAACTGTAGGACTCAGTACATTGCCCTTCCCAGTGTGGGTGGGCACCATCCAATCCACTAGGAGCCTGAGTAGAACAAAAAAGCAGAGGAAGGGTGAATTTTCTATCTTTTTGAGCTGGGACATCCGTCTTCTCTTGTCCTCAGGCATCATCGGCTCTCCTGGTTCTCAAGTTTTCAGACTCAGACTGGGACCTATGCCATCAGCTACCCTGGTTCTCAAGCCTTTGGAGTTGGACTGAATTGTACCACCAGCTTTCCTGGTTCTCCAGCTTGAAGATGGCAGATCATGGGATTTCTCAGCCTCTGTACTCAAGTGAGCCAATTCCCATAATAAATCTCCTTTTATGTGTATATCCTATTAGTCTGTTTCTCTGGAGCACCCTGGCTAATAACATGCACAGTCCCTGAAGGCAAGGGCATGGCTTACTCAAGTCAGTATGCCCTAGTCCAGTACATGGAAGGTGACAGATCAATATTAGTTGGTTTCACCAAACTCAACCCCAAATCAGAAAGGCAAAGGCTCAGAAATTCTGTAGCCCAATGTTATTTAAAGCAAACAACCAACTTATAACTTATTAGCTGCCATTAGTTGTAAGGACTCAAACTTGTTACTTGTCCTTTGTGTTTGATTAGCAAGCACATCTCCTTTTACTTAATAAACACTTTAGATCAACTGCTTCTATGGCTGCCTTTAGTGGATTCCAGGGCAGAAGAAAGTAATAGATGGTGATAACAATCACATTCATCCTGTTACTGCCAACCTTCAGTCAAGACTCCAATGCTAAAGCAAAGCAGAAATTAAAGAATTTTCTAGGTACCTCCAATAAACTTGGATTTGATATCAGTAGTAGAAAATGTTTTGGGAATATTTATATAATAATGACAGCATTACATAGCAATTTTGAAAGCACTTTTTCAATAAATACTATTCTTCTCAGCATCATGAAAGGTCAGTATTATCCTCACTTTACAGATGGGAAAACTAAAGCTCAGAAATTTGTCCAAAATTACTAAGCTAGTAAGTAGTAGAATCAAGATTGAAGATGCATATCTTCTGACTCCAAATCCCATGTTACCAATACATCATTCTGTTCTTTGAGGGGAGAAAATGTATTTTATTTATTATTTTGTCTTCCACAGCACCCAGAAGAGTACACGTAATAGGGACTCAATATGTTTGTTGAGTGAATAAATTTTTATATACAAGGTTAAAAATTCCTTTTTCTCATCTATGTTTAATTTGTTCATTTATCCATCTACTTTTATACCATTTATATCAAATTTATTGGATTCTGCAATTGCTTGCCATTGTGCTCAGCACTAAAATTTCAAAAATGAATAAGGTACAGTTATTTTTGTATCTACAGCACCTTGCACAGTACCTAGTATATACAGGGTGATTAACAAATCTTTTTGCTTAAATAGGATCTAGTTATATGACTAAAGCAATATTGAACTGTGTTCTTTTTTCATCTAATCTTCACATCAATTTATTATCCATATTTTACATATGGGAAAACTGAGGATCAGTGAAATTTAATACCTCTGCCACAGCAGTGCTTGGGTTTAAAACCAGATTGCTTATTTTAAATACCAAGTTGATGTACCTTTTAGAAGCAGCTGTGTTGTAGTAGGAAGAGTCCAGATCTGCAGTCAGAAAACCTGGTGTGAATCCCAACCCTGCCACATTACTAGCTGTATAAGCTTAGAGAAGTCATTAGTCTATCTAGGACTCAGTATTCTCTGTATAAAATGAGAACACTAATACCTACACTGCTTACCACACAGGGCTATTTGAGGATCAAGTGAATAAGTGTACAAGAAGAACTAATCCAAGGCATTGACTTTGACCTTCTTCTGAAAGGGCTGCAGCTCACCTGGCCTGCCCCTCCTAAGTACCAGGACAGTGCCTGCTAACTAACACCTGGAACCGTCCAACTTAGATCCTTCTTAACAATAACTGATTCTTTAAACTTAACATCCTATAAGGAAAATAATAAAAATCAATACGTGATTATTGACTCCTCATGTTAGAACATGCTACTCACATTTATTCAACTTTAGGAAATGTGTGCATATGTGTCTGTGTGTGTGTGTTTGTGAATGCCTGCACATTCCTATGAGTACACTAGAAAGAGCATGAGTTTGGAGGTCAGATGGAACAAGTTATTAAATCACACTAAACTTCAGTTGATGCAGATAATAGGTTGTTATGAGAATGAAATAAGACTAAATGCTTCCAGCATGGCCATAGCTCACAGAAGCTGCTCAGTTAATAGTACTTTTGCTATCATCAATATTATCTACAAATAATATGCATTCTGATTCTGGTATTGACTTTGATCCTTCCTCAATGGAAAACTATCCTGTTTAGATCCTCTCTTTTGTCATTGTGGTTACCTGGTCCCTTCTAATTATCTTATTCTGTGCCTTATATGTAAGGTTGTCTCCTGGGTGCAATGATTTCTTTTTGTTCAGCTAATACTAGGGTTGCTCTGTCTAGACTTTAGGACTGGCCAGGGAAGGTCAGGGACAGCCAGGGACAGCCAGGGACTATTAAAGTATGAAAACTGGAGTTTCAGTGAAAACATCAATGTGCTCCCATTCTTTTCAACACAAGACCAGATGCTCAGCAGCAGGTATATGTAGAATGAAAGCAATGGCAATATAACAGTAATAAACATTTTATGTGCTTGCATCTACTGTAACGGGAAAACCTAATGTAAATCGCTTGCAATGCCCATGTGGGTGTGCTGTAGCTATGCCTTCCACATGTGTCTTGCATATGGCGCCCATAAGTACAGTGTAAAAAAATGGAAATACAATAAAATCTCTTCTCTTTCACTTTTATGGGGGATTGGAGTAGGGAAATGTTGCAAATAGTGGATACATGTAAATGGAGAGAAATTTGTAAATGACTTTGCACATAGTTTATTGTAGCATAGTAGCTTGTGTAATAATCAAGCACAGTGCCTGCACTGAATAAAGAGTCATTGTGTGATTTCCATTTTAGTAATAATAACCTTAGAATTACATAGTGCTTTATGAACACACGTTACAGCACCAATGGCATCTCTCTCCAGGTTCATGTACATCTGTCCATTGGCTAAACTGCTCAGTGACAAAATCTGGGGAGTAGTATATAGAAGCTCATTAGTGCCTCACACCCTGTATTCTCCAATAAGTTCTCTCTGTAATAAAGCTAACGTTTTGATATTCATCTGCCTGACTCCTCTGCTTATCTCAACTGGCTTAGAACTCAGGGAGAAGAAGGATTCCATTGATTAGGCCACCCTCAAACCCCTAGTGTGATGACTAATAACGATGTATGCTAAGCACCTGGTACAGTTCCTGGCATGAGAAAGGAGAGCTATTCTTAACTGAGAGTGATTTGGGATGTAACAGACTTCCACTTTTTCCTCTCTACAGGTGGTGCTAAGAGGACAAAGCCATGCAGAAAAGCCAGAGGCTCCAGGACTCCATAGAAACTTCTGGAAGGGAGCCAGCATTGCCATCATGTGCTGGGAACTGTTACTAGAACCACAGAAAACACATCAATGGGAGGGTAGAGATTGATGTGATGCTGGCTTTGGGTAGAAACTCAAAACAGAGAGGGAGTTCAAGTCAATTGCAGCCATTTCCCTAAATCAATGTTTTTGAACTCTCACTCTGCAGCAGAACTTTAAAGGGAGATTTAACAAGATACCAACACCAAGGTGCCATTCCTAGAAATTCCAATTTAATTGGGATGGGGCTCAGGCACCAGCAGTTTTTTAGGCTCCCCGGGTAAAGCTAATGTGCAGCAGGGTTGAGAACCACTGCCCTAAATAAAAAGAGATGTTAGCAGGGATTGTCCAGGTTCTGGAACTGGATTGCCTTGTTCACATCCCAGCTCTGCCACTTATTAGCTCCATGGAAAGGTAATTAACCGCTGTGTGCCTTGGTTGTCTTATCTGTAGAGTTAAGATGGTAATAGTACCGTTTCCTAGAATGGGCATGAGGATTAAATGAGTTAAACTATATTAAACATTAGTATCTGACATGTGGTAAGGCTCAGTAAATGTTAGCTGTTTCCATGGTGTTCAGATTTATATTCCAGAAACTGTCACCTGAGGAAAGAAGTTTGCACATACAAACTTAAAGAAACCTTGTTCATGTGTCTAAATTTTTTAAAATAAGATTTAGAAAGAGTTCCATGGCCAGAATTTCTTATAAGTTACTTATGAACAAATAACTATTAAAACCCAACTTTGTGAAAGGTATTTGTTTTCCTATGAAATATTCACAAATGAAGAATCGTGTTCATTCATTCATTTATTTACTCATTCACTCAATCACTCATTTGCCCCTTGGTCTTTGGATAAGAGTTTAGACTCTGGATCCAGACTACCCAGGTTTAAATCCTGGCTCTGCCACTTATAGCTGTGACCTTGAGTGAGGTATTTAACCTCTTGGTGCTTCAGTTTCCTTACCTTTAAAACAGGGCATAAGAGTAGCTCCTTCATATATATTTGAGAGGCTTAAAGGCGTTGGTTTATATGTAGTGCTTAGAAGAGTATCTGGCATATAGTGAGTGAACATTAAATATTAGTTATTATGATTATTTCTCTACTACCCAACATACATCCCTCCATCACCCTAACACACACACACACACACACACACACACACACACACACACACACACACACTCATGAATGTGAACTCTGTGAGAACAGGGACCTCTTCAATCTTATTCAACACTGTATCCCTAGAGTCTAAAACAGTGGCAGGAGCATATAGGCACTCAGAGAGTGAGGTTCTTGAATTAATTCAGTCATTCACTCATTCCTTTTGCAAACATTTGTTGAGTGCTTTTTATGTGTTAGGCATTATAGTAGGCTGTCATGTGTAGTTGTAGGAAAGAGACCGGGGTTCCAAAACTGCCCCTGTTTTATGACTCGCAACAATCGATCTACCTCTCCAGACCTCAGTTTCCTCACCTGCAGAACAAGGGTCCGGCCCATGTAAATTTCTCTGCCTCTTCCACAGCCACCATTTTCCTGAGAACAGAGTCTGGTCCTCCACAGCCACATAAGAGCAATCCGGCTCTTCAGTGAACTTTTGGGATACGGGTTTGGTGGCAAAGTGGCTGTTTGTTAAGCTGACAATGTTTGATGGGTCACACCCAGAGGAATGTGTTTCTAGACCATGACTAGTAAAGCCTTGCTCTGTGCTTCGGGAATTTATTTAACCTTTCAGAACTTTGAGCTTCTCTGGATTTTGAGAAACTGTTGTTTTTCTTCAACGTGTACTGTGCACTGGAGTGGTTCCAAGGCCTGGTAGGCATTTGTCTTTATTTAATTATTTATCCCAAATGTATGTTTTGGAATTGCCTTGGGACTAGGCATTACCAATTGACAGAATGCTTGATGGGAGCCTGTCAAAACTATTCCTCCAGGAAGCTTCTTGGGTAGGTTTAAAAAAAAGAGGCACCCTTCTACCAAGTGTTTCTAGGCCTCTCTGTTTCTTGCAAAGTTAGTTTTGAGTTGGGAGTCATTGGCCCTTACATATTTAATGAAAAATCAACCATAAATGCAGAAGACAAAAAAGAAATTTAAGAAATCATCCCCTTCTTTCTATACCCAGATGTTGCCTTTCTCTTAACAATAAGTACATTTGTCCCTGAGCCCCAAGATGTAAAGTGATCCCAGAAATTCTGTCTCTGCAACAGCCAGGAACCAGACCCACCCCAGACCTCTGAGCAGCATCTACTAGCTACAGTCCACACCTATTGGCCCACCTGGTCTCTGCTAGTCCTGAAGCTTCCGCTAACTCACATGGGACCTTGAGCAAGTTGTTTTCCCGCTCTAGGCCAAAGTCTTTTCTTCTAAAGCAAAGGAGATTGGCCCAGTGAACTCTGAAGTCCCTTCTGATTTTAACCATTCATGTGTCTGAGTTTCAGCATCACATTTCTGACTCTCTTGAGACCCCCTCATGACTCCAGTTCCTGCCTGCTTAGATACCCTCCTACCTTTGACCTAAAGTAGGAGTGGGCAGATTTTCTTGGTAAAGGTATTAAGAGTAAATATTTAAGGCTTGTGGTCATACGGTCTCTGTTACAATGATCTCACTCTGCTGTTGTAGCAGAAAGCAGCAATAGACAACATGTAAATGAATGAGTGTGGCTGTGATCCAATACAACTTCATTTACAAAAGCAGGTGACTGGCAGACTGGCTGTGATTGATCAGCTCCTGACCTCCCCCCACATCCCTGCCCTGGCCACCCTACACACAGGTTCTGAGACATTCTGCCCAGCTCTGCTGACTACACTTTAACGATCAAGTAATTTCAAGATGGTGGCTATTTGTCCCCTTTCCGATGTGTAGCAGCCAAAATGTATTGGTTTGGTTTATTTATCCACCCATCCATTCCTCCACCCATTCCATACAACATACATTTACTAATCATCTGCCACAGGGCAGACAACCCTGAGTTCTGGCAATACAAGAGGAAACGCTGTCAAACGCTGGTGGGGAGACCAGCTCAGTGCTGCTGGGGAACTCGGGCGCCTTTGGTGAGAGTGGTCCAAGGCCTAGTCCGTTTGCTCTCCTGTTTCCTCTTCTCCCCATTTAATATTTGCCCAGGATCCCAAGAAACATCTGCCCTCCAATTGTTCCTTTATTTAATTTGTAATTATGATCACCCCCTTTACCTCCTTTCTAGTTCTTTTAATTGGAAGAGGTATTTTCTCCTTAGTTAAATGAGACGATCATATTTTCAATCCATTCAAGAGGATATTACACAAAACAGCAGAAAAGGACTTCTCTTAGGCTCTGAACAGAAATAAATTACCTTTGGAACAGCATTGCCAACAAGGAGAACACTTCATTCTTAGAATTTCTATATACTCATGTAGAATCCCAGCAGAACCATAGGGGAAAAGATGCCAAAATAGTCAGGTTAGATGAGTCACTCCTTTAGCAAGAAGATTTTACTAGCAAGAAAAAAAAAGAGGAAAATCAATATTCCTTTGTCTGGGCTAGGAAAAGTGCTAAAGCTATTTAGGTCATTAAAGAGGAATGGCTACAAATAAAAACCAATATCTCCCATCATTAGTAGTAAAGTTGCTGTTGAGTTTTATATCTCTCATCGGGAGACACACATAAATTTTCAGACTTGGCAAATGTGGAAAGTAAAGTGACTCCCAAATCTTGGACACAGAAAATTGAGAATGTTCTGATTTGAAACTATAATGAAATTTTCTAATAACAGATATATTTGGTTATTATTTTTAGGAGAAAATTGTTCTTTGGCTAATTGACTAATAATGATGGTGGTGATGACTGCAAGGACGATTTCATTCAGAAAATGAATTGAGTGGATACATTACCAATTTCAGATGACTGGAATTCCATTGATTATATAATACAGAATTGAGTGAACGAGTGTGCCCACCTCTTTCTCTCTTTTTTTTTTCTTCCATCTTTCCTTTCTCAAATGTTTATTGAGCCACCCATGATGTTTTAAGTACTGAACTAGGTTCTGGAAATAAAAGGAGAGAGAAGACATCATCATTCTTCTGCTTAAAATCCTTCAGTGGCTGGCCCTTGCCTTTAGGATAGTTTAACGCCATCTGTCCCCTGCCCACCTCTCCTGCTGCATCTCTCCCTACTTCTCCTCTTGCTCTTAGTACTGCAGTCACCTGATCCTTTTGGTGTCTCCCATATGCCCCCATTCCTCCTCCCCCAGAACCTTTGCATGTGTTATTTCCTCTGCCCAGCTTCCCTCCATCAAACTCAGCCCTGCAACCCCAAAACACACCTGGCCCTATCTAGCCCCTATTCAACCTTAGGGCTGTGGATTAAATTCCTTCTTCAAGAAAGCCTTCCCCAACCCCATTGACTCGGTTTGATCTCCTTATGATGTGCTTTCAGGGCACTCATCACAGTTCAATCAATCATCTGTGTGGTTACTGTAATTACTTCTGCTTTTAATCGCAAACTTCATGAAGGCAGGGACTGATTTGCACTATCCCATGGATTTTAACAGCATATTTAGCTTGTGCTGGAGAAAGCCCCATCACTCTGGCATGGGGAATGGAGATTCAAAGTGGACTCTGGGAAACCTCAAGGATAAGCTTGATCCAGTTTCACAATTTTGCCTCTAATTAGTCTTGTAAAAGAAGAAGGTGATAATGATTACACACATACACACACTTTTTTTAGTAGACTATTTTTTAGAGCAGTGTTAGGTTCACAGCAAAACTGAGTGGAAAGTACAGTTCCCATATATCCCCACCCACACCCTCCCCCACTATCAACATCTCGCACCAGACTGGCACATTTGTTACAATCCATGAATCTACAATGACATATCATTATCAACCAAAGTCCACAGGTTACATTAGGGTTCACAACACTCTTTGTGTTGTGCATTCTGTGAGTTTTGACAAACATATAATGACATGTATCCACTATTATAGTATCACAAAGAATATTTTACTAACCAAAAAATCCTCTATGCTCTGCCTATTCATCCCTCCCTCCCCCTTAACCCCTGACAACCACTGAACAATTTACTATTTCCATAGTTTTGCCTTTTCCAGAATGTCATATAGTTGGAATCATGCAGTATGTAGCCTTTTCAGATTAGCTTCTTTCACTTTGTAGTATGCATTTTAGGTTCCTCTGTGTCTTTTCATGACTTGATAACTCATTTCTTTTTAACACTGAATAATACTCCATGGTCTGGATTTACCACAGTTTTTTTATCCACCCACCTACCAAAGAACATCTTGGTTGGTTTCAGGTTTTGGCAATTATGAATCAAGCTGCTATAAATATTCATGTGCAAGTCCTTGTGTGGTCATTAAGTTTTCAACACATTTGGTTAAATACCAAGGAGCACAATTGGGGGATCAAATGCTAAGTGTACGTTTAAGTTTGTAAGGAACTGCCAAACTGTCTTGCAAAGTGGCCATATCATTTTGCATTCCCACCAGCAATGCATGAGACCTCCTGTTGGTCCACATCCTCGTCGGCATTTGGTATTGTCAGTGTTCGGAACTCTGGCCATTTTTATGGGTACGTAGTGGTATCTCATTGTCATTTTCATTTGCAATTCCCTAGTGACATATAATGTTGAACATCTTTCATGTGCTTTTTCCATCTGTATATCTCCTTTGGTGAGCAGACACTATTCAGGTCTTTGGCCCATTTTTTAACTGGTTGTTCATTTCTAAGAGTTCTTTGAATATTTTGAATAACAATGCTTTATCAGGTATGTCTTTTGCAAATATTGTCACCCAGTCTGTGGCTTGCCACTTTTCTTTTAAACTAGAAACCTTGAATTTTTCCTGATCATAACCTTATACTCTTTCGATTCTTATAGCCTTCTTTGGTTTTCATATTCCAGAGTTAGAAAAAGATTTCATAGCTTTTTACCCCCCTGCATGTTTTGTGGCAGAGGTAACTTTTATAAGTTGTCAAGCCACAAGAAGCTTTATTTGTCTTTTACACTCACAGGACCCAACTCTAGGCTATTATTTTGTGCCAATAACACATAAAAACAAGTTTCCAAAAATTCCTAAGACCATATATTGTAAGCAGTTTGCCTGTAACATATAGCATTTAAACTGAATTACAGTTTCACCTTAGCCTTAGCAATGAAATAAAACAACAACAAAACAGCAAAAATAAAGCCTATTGAAGGGGCACAAGAGATCTCACATCTGCTATCCCTTTAAAAAATAATAATTGAGATATTAGGAAAAATTAGGACAACACGCTAAGTGAAGGTCTTTGCCACCTAGCTGGGGACCAGTCTCTGCTCAGTGTGTGTAGAATTAGTCTCAAGTTCTAATGTTATGCGTTTTGGAAATATTGACCTCAAGTACAAACTTTTTTTTTCCTGTGGCCTTCTCTCCTCTGTCAGTTGACTGGGTTCTCATTTCTGCCTACAGATGCACATACATATTTTGACTCCTTTTGACTTACTGTAGATTGGCAACTTTTTTTTTTTTTTTTTTTTTTGCCCCCTTTTACTAACCTCCATGTCATTGCATGGGTATTTATTTTCAGAGTTTGTTTCTACGTATTAGATTCTTAACCTAGCTGTCCATATATTTCTCACATGAATTGCTTCAGAGTAGGATATGGTGAAGTAAATATTTTCTCTGGTGATAACTTAAGTTTCTATTTCCTTTTCTGTTAAATGGAAAAAATACTAGATTCTACCTGGGGTTGCTGTGAGGTTGAGTGAGATAATGCAGGCATTTAGTGTTGTTTCTGGCAGGTAGCAAGAGTTCCATAAGTGTTGGTGGTGATGATAGTGGTGATGATGAAGGGAGGGTCTTGAGTCCTGTTTATTTCAACCGTATGTCAGTGCCTGACCATGGCAGAGCATTATGTCAACGTTCATGGTGCACTTGGAGCTGCAACAGGCAGACAGCTGCTAATAAGGGAATGACTTACACAAGCTGGGGCTGTGGCACGACCCATGGAAGCTTAGAAGGTGAACCAAATTTACAAAGGAACTTCTCACTTAGACTGTGGCCACACAGGTGACAAGAGTACACTTTGGGGTCAGTGGAATCAAGTATTTGAAATTATAAGTGTCCTAGAGAATCTGGGCTTACTGCTTCAGCATGTATTTCTATCTAAGGAGGATTTACTTACCTCCCATTGGACTCTTTCTTGTTAACTTTTTTCCTAATTACAACGGTAATACATGCTCATTGTAGAGACCTTGAAAATTACAGAAAGGAAAAAAAAAACAGAGAAAATTAACATCATCCAAATTCTCACTATCCAGAGATAAACACTATTAAGATTTTGATGACTTCATTGTATATGTATGTGTATACGTTTGGGGAGAGAGAGAGAGAAAGAGAGAGAACTTCTTTCCTTTTCATTTCTTTGACTCCACTAATAGAACCTGGATTTTTGTCTTGTGTCAGATAGATACTCCTCGATATCAGGGAAAGGTGGAATTGGCTCCTGATGGAGAGGGGGCCATGTGATCCAATTATGGCCAATTCGATGGAAAGGGAATTGCAAGTAGGTTTTTACTCCTTCCAAAGGGGAAGGAAAAAAAAGAGGATGATTTTTGTTACCAGATGAACTCTCTAAAGCCTGTGACATATTTCCTAGTAGGCAGCAGTTTCAAGACTCTTAGTACTTCAGGAAAAGGTGCTTTCTTTCTTTCTTTTCTCTTTCTTTCTTTTTTATTATTTTTATTAGCATATTCATTATTACAAATCACGTTGTTTCTTTATGCCTTTTACCCGACCTGTCCCTCCCCAAGCCCCCTCCCTCCTTCCCCCATCTCCAGTAAAAAAGGTTCATTATTTCAAATGGTATGTGCTCATTTGACTTACGTATTTCTTCATTATCATTTAGTTCTTGTTATTTATTTACTCACTCCACAAACATATAGGGTACAATCCCTGTCCTCAAAAAGTTGAAACCCAGTGGGGGAGACAGAATTCAAAGCAGAATGAAATAAGATACATCTTAACAGCTCATTCCAAGCTCGGAGGGTCTGGCTGGAGAGGACCGAGGAGACCAGATCGATGGGGGCAGGGTGCTATTGGAGGGGTTGATGGACCTGACGGGTAAATCATCAAGAGTAATTAGGATTCTGATAGGCAGGGCGGGTGGGGGTAAGAGGCTGTTGCCAGCTGAGGAAACAGCTTGCAGAGAGGCTAGTCTGTAGCTCTTTAATGAAAGCAAAGTGCACGCTTTTCACATTGTCACCATCATCAGGGTGGCAGCTCCCATTTGTGAAGGACTTACTTTGTGCCATGCACTGTTTTAAGCACTGTCATGTATCATCTCACTTAATCCTCCTGATCTACATGGCCTGTGCCTGTGGGACATCTGAGGCCCAGTGTGTGTAAATGATCTGTCCGAGGTCACATGATGAGGACACGAAAATCCTGGTCAGACCCCCAGTCTTTCCAACTCCAAAGCCGGAGCTCTATGGATCACAGTTCACAGTGGGAGCTGGACAGGGGCTTGGGGGTGGGGGGGGCAGGACACATCATGGAGCTTCTTGAATTCCTCGCCGAGGAGTTGAGATTTGACGATGTGGGTGACTTGGGCACAGGAACAGAGTTTTGAAGAGGAGAATGGAAAAACTCTAAACTTCCTGCTCAAAAAGCCCACCCAGTGGAGTGGCTTGCTTTCTTTGAATTCTCTTGCTAAACGTTACAACTCTGGGGTTTGCCAGTTACAAAATACATTCAAGAAAAGGGAGGAGGATTTGTTGTGGCACAGGGTAGGATAAGGAGCGGGAGGGAGGAGGTAACACTGACATCCAAGGCAAAACTAAAAAAGATTAGAAAAATAAAATAACCGTGGCAGTAGGCAGCGTAACACCCCAAGGAACTCCTAGAAGATGCACAGACCCGGGCTCCTGTAGCATTCGCGTAGGCCCACACCCCCAAACCTAGAGAGAGTCCAGGGGAACAATTGAGCCATCCATTTAGCATAACTTATTTTAACTCCTGGCGTGAAGCCAGCCTTGTACCTCTGAACTCACTGTGTGTACTCACAGAGCAGGGAAACTGCTCTGCATCCGGGATAACAAAGCAACTGTTAATGCGAGTAATTAAGAGCCTTGGGGGTGATTTATACCTTTTGTTACTGTTCAAGTCAAAGTTACCAAAGACAACAATTATTAGTAACACAGGTGATCCTTAAGCCACGCAGGGAAGGCTGTGAAACCTAACTCCAGCTCTTGCTTCCCGTGACCTAGCGTTGACAGAAAAAGAACCCAGGAGGGTCCACGGTCAGGGAATTGGGAGACAGTGGCCACCTGGTTCTCTCCGCTTGGGAAATACAAAAACCTTTAGTTGTATCTTTAACGAAGATAAAATATTGACAAAACTCTGGAGGAGGAGAGGTTGACAGCCCTCCGCTGCTGATTTACCTAGAAACACTTAACTTTATTGGCTAAATTTTAAAATAAAATCTTTCAAACTTCTGTTTCTGTTCGTGTTAAAAAGGTAATTACAAAGAGCAGCATTGTGTAAGCCGATAAAAACGGCTGGTTGGTGCCAAAGTTAAAGAGGGACCCAGGTCCTGAGCTTCACCTTCAAGAAGTCAAGTAACTCCAAGGAGGGAAAGGTTAGAGCGTGTGGGGAAAATCTGTCACTGAATGTGGAAGTAGAACTCAGAGCATGTGTGAGTGACCAGCCCTCCCTGGGTGCCCAACCTAGGCCTACCCTCTTTTCTGTATGCTGTGCTCGGGGCCTTCTGAGCGTTTGCTCCAGACCCTGGCTGGCTGTCACAAGCTGACTGCCCATCAAGGTGATCCCATTGAATTCTGGTCCAGCTAGGATTGGCACGATGCTCTAGACTCACTGTTTGTTTGTTTGTTTGTTTGTTTGTTGAGAGACACAACTTTTCAGTGGCTTTCCATATATTCACAAGCTTGTTCAACCATTACAACTATCTAATTCCAGAACATTTTTATCACCCCCCAAAAGAGAACCTATCCCTATGGATTTGCCTCTTCTGGGCATTTCATATAAATGGAATCATACACTTCAACGTGGCTGTTTGTGTCTGGCTTCTTTTACTTACCGTAATGTTTCAAGGTCAATGCATGTTGTAGTGTGCATCAGCTCTTCACTCTTTTACGTGGCTGAATAATATTCCATTGTATGAATACGTCGCATTTTGCTTATCCATTTATTTGGCTTGTTTCCACTGTGGCCATAATGAATAATGCTGATATGAGCATTCAGCACAAGTTTTTGTGTCAACATATACTTTCGATTCTCTTGGGTAATTACCTAGAGTGGAATTGCTGGGCCACATGATAACTCTATGCTCTCTGCCATGGCTGTACCATTTTACATTCCCACCAGCAATGTCTGGGAGTTGCAATTTCTGGCCTTTTTTGTGGGTGTGAAGTGATATCTCATTGTGGTTTTGATTTGCATTTCCCTAATAACTAATGATGTTGAGCTTCTTTTTATGCACTCATTAGCTATTTGCATATCTTATTTGGAGAACTGTCTATTCAAATCCTTTGCCCATTTTCTAACAAGGTTATTTGTCTTTTGATTGTTGAGTTGTAAGAGGTTTTTAAAAATATATTCTGAATACTAGACCCTCGTCAGATATATGATCGGCAAATATTTTCTCCCATTCTGTGAGTCTCTTAATTTACTTGATGGTGTCCTTTGACATAAAATTTTAATTTGATGAAGTCCAATTACATATTTTTTTCTTTGGTTGCTTGTGTTTTTGGTGTCATGTGTGAGAAACTGTTGCCTAACTCAAGGTCATGAAGATTTATACTTACACTTCCTTCTGAGAGTTTTGTAGTTTTAGCTACACCATTTTGATCTTTGATCTATTTTGAGTTAATTTTTGTATATGATGTGAAGTAAGAGTCCAAATTCATTCTGTTTCGTTGGACAGCCAGTTATCCCAGCATTATTTGCTCAGAAATCTGTTCTTTCTCCATTGAATTGTCTTTGCACCCATTGTCAAAAATCAATTGACCATAGATGTATAGATTTATTTCTGGACTCTCAGTTCTACTCTGTGGATCTATCCTCCATCTATCCTCTTGCCAGTACCACACTTCTTCATATCTTATGTTCATATGTCTTGTGTTAGTGTTGCTTCATCTTTCATGATTCTTACATGTCATATGAAAAACACTGAGCTTGGAATTAAGAAGTCCTCATGGTTAGCAACATTTGAACTACCTGTTTCATGTTCCTTTCTCCTGCAATCATTAGAAGTTAGGAAATGCAGAAAAATATAAAGAAAATAATAAAATATCACCCCAACCTCACCACTGTGAGGTCACCAGCCCCCCCCCCCCCATTGAGAACTACCATTTCCTGGGTCAAAGGGTACAAGAAATTTAAGACTTTCATACATATTGCCAAATTTACCTTCAGAAAGGTTGGGCCACCTTGTGGACTATTAGCAGTTTGGAGAATGCAGAAAGAAATAATGATTTGGTAGATACTAGGAATCCAGTTTTAGAGATGGTAAGTTTTGAGTCCATTTCTAGTGCACATACTTCTTTGGAGGCAGCGTGAGAGGGCTGGCTGGCAAGCAGGGGTATTTCAAGACCTTTACAGGCCCTCAACATTCTTACTTTTGAAGGCTCCACTCACATTGTACCAAACACATTACAGTGCATTCACATCCAACATCACACACAATTTTTTCTTAGCCATACAGAATTTGAAAGGACTTTTAAAACAGTAAGTTTGCTAAGAATTATTTCATTTTTCTTATATTTATAAAACAATACAATCACTGACTTCACTGACTTATTACACTGGACCAATTAACATAGTATTACATTTTGTAAACATTTAATTAAACATGTATTAATTTTTATTTCACAATGTCCTTTTGGCCCTCATTTTTCAAAATTGTAAATTTACATGAAGTTTTAAGAAAGAATGCAAAGGAATTTATCATACACTTTGCCCAGTTTCCCCTGATGAACATCTTGCAAAACTATTATACAATAACACAACCAGGATATTGATATTGATCCCACCACTGTCTTATTCAGATTTCCCATCTTACATGTACTCATGTGTGTGTGTATAAATTCTAGACAAGTTTATCACCTGTGTAAGTCCCAACACAGTCAAGATACTGAACAGTTACAACATCACAGGGTCCTTCATGTTGCCCTTTTGCAATGCTCTTTCAATATTTCGAGGAGAGTAATTTTCTTAGTCTCAAATACTTTTCATAGAAAGCCGTGATTCCTAAGCACTGAGATTCTAGTGCCTAATGGGTAAAACTGCCCTGCTACCCAGGTAGGGTTGGTGGTCACTTGCATATGAGTGGAAGTGATGTGAGCAGTTTCCAAGGTAATCAATTTCATAAACTTAGAGACAGCACAGAGTAGTACTAAAGGGTCCTAACCCTGGAATTGAACTGCCTGGCTTCAAAAATCTCAACACCAATATTTCTTAATAGTGTGACTTCGTGCCAGTTACTTACACTCCCTGAAATCTCCCCCACTGAGAAGGACAATGACATTACCGATCATAAAATGGTTGTGGGTTTGAATGAGATAATCTGCTTGAATCAGAGCTTGGCATGTAGTAGTTGCTCAGTGTGTTAGATATTTGTGTTTGATTTGCTTGGGGAAGGAAGTTGGGATAGAGGATGCAGAAAAATCACAGGAGTGATTCAACAGGTCTGATAAAAAAATCAAGAAGCAGAGAAGGAGAATCTTCTGCGAAGTTGTAAGGAAAAAAATTAGGGTCTGACAACCCTAGAGAAGAGTAGTGCTAGCTCCAAATAGCCACTGCTCTGTGCATGGGAAGAACTGGACTGGCACTGGGACAAAAAGCACATTAAAAACTTGCCTTGATGCTATTAAATCTCCGGGAGCTGGAGCACATCATTCTGTACCCTGAGAGAGCAGCTCAGGGTAAGAAAGGGGGTCCCTGCTGAGGTCCGTATTAATGCTGCAGCAGGAACTGTTCTGAAGGGATCCCTCAATAAAACTGAAAACAGATGGGGCCATAGCCAGAGCTCATTTTGCAGAGGTGACAGGATCAGTAGAGTTTTAGGATTGCCAACAGGTTCTGAGTGAAACGCTGAAGTCTATTGAAACCTGATTAACAGCTACTCCAGGGGCTGAAATAAGCCACCTGAATGACTGGTGGAGAAAAATCCCTTCCTACATCAACCTAGTGCTCTATATCATATGGGGCTATAGACAAGTTGAAAAATGAGTTAACAACTTTGAACCTGCTGTAAAACTCTTATTGAAGCATTTATGGAGCACCCTACAAGGTGAATTTGCACAGCGCTTTGGAGGTAATTCTATGGGTATAGTTTTATTCAGTTTAATGAGTATTTATTTGGCAACTAGAAGACTGGGTTCAAGGCCTGGCTCTGCCACCAATGGGCAATGCCAGCTGGACAATTCCCTCTGCCTGTATGGGCCTCAGTTTCCCCAATCAGAAGGTGAAAGGATTGCACTAGATGACTGCTAAGGCTCCTTCAAGCTCTGAGAACACAATGACTTCACAACTGCTGTCCCTGACACCATGCTTGGCCTTGAGCACATCTCAGAGGACATCTTCAATTGCTGGAAATTCCTGTATATTAAAAAAAATCCACACATTTCAATCATTTTACTTACATATTAATGTGTTTACTGACAATTTAATGAGTGTAATACACAAGGTAAAACTAATTGTTTAACCTCTTTGGGAGATAATGTTAGAAGTCTAAGTCGAGGCTAAATTGTTAATGTTATGTAATATTAATGTAAATGTTAGAAGTCTAAATTGGGAATGGTAAGACATGACCCCCTACTCTCAAGCGGTTTTCTAACTCACGGGAAAGCCACATATATACACCTGGGACAGAAAGCAATGTAAGGCACAAGTTTATTCAATGTCAGATGAGCGTCCAGGCAACAAGAGCTGAAAGGAAAGTCAGCCTGGACCAGTGGAGTCTGGGACCAGTGCTGGAGGAAGAGAAGCTTAACCTGAGCCCCGTGGAAGGAAAGGTATTTTTCTATATATACTTCTTACTGTTAACTTCTGATTATGAATATAATAGAAGTGTTTCCAAAGTCTTTATGTTGCTAGCAATTTAAATTTGCTGGACAATAAAGAAAATCTATTCACTCATGTAATTGGAAAGTCCAGAGATAGGATGTGTTTTGATCAAGAGAGTCAGTGATGTCACTAGGGACACAATTTCTCTCTTTGCCTTCCAAGGTATCTACTTCATTCTAAGACAGGCTCAGCTCATGGTCACGAGACAACTGTCAACAACTCCTAAGATAAGTGCTTCCCTGTTCATAGCACATGAGAGAATGTCCACTTTTGTCCCAGCATTGCAAGCAAAAGTCCAGAGATTCACTCTGACTGGAGTGGTTTAGGCCATGTGCCTACCCCTGAAACAATCCCTGGGGCCACTAGGAATGAAACAAGCTGATTAGATCAGTCTCATTCATAAACTCTGCCCTGGTAGTGGTAGTAGTAGTAAGAAACATGGAACCAGAGTCTCTAGACCACATAGATCGATCCCCAGATGGAAATGAGGCACGACTGAGATGGAGGCAGAGATGTAGCAGAGGCAATCACAAATGTACTTTATAATATGTTAATGATCAAAATTTTAGGAAATACAGAGAATTAAAAAGAAAATAAAAATCTCTTATAACCCCAATACTCAGAGATACTGAGCATTAACATCATAGCACATTTGTTCCAGTCTTTTTTCCAAAAGCGTTAATACTGTGCTAAATGTTTTACACTCACCATATCACTTAATCTTAACAGCAATCTAAGACATAGGCATTTGTCCCCATTTGGTAACATTTTACGAAACTGTAGTACTATATCACAACCAGGATATTAACAATAACATTAACATGCCATCCACCGTTTTATTCATATTTCTCATTTTACATGTGCTTAAGTTCTGTACAAGTTTATCACCTGTATAGGTTCCAACACAGTCAAGATACCCAACAGTTCCAATATTACAAAGATCCCTCATGTTGTCCTTTTGCAATGTTTTTTAAACATATCTTGAGGAGACTAATTTTTTTAGGTCTCAAGTACTTTTCATAGAAAGAAATGAGTTCATTTTATAGATGAAAAACTGAGGCTCAAAGAAGCTATATAATTCGTTCAAGGTTACACAGTTAGTAGTTGAAGCTTGTATTTGAACTCAGGTTTGTCTCTGGAACTCCAGATCTCAATCATTATGCCATCCTTTTTTATATAGACTTGGTATCATAGCATATATTTGGCTTTCTGTTATACTTTTATGTCCACTTACTGTTACGACATTGTGAGCTGTTACAGTCCTTAAATGATCATTTTTATCTAGGAACTTAGATCAGGTTTCCAGGGATGTAGATTCTGAGATGGAAATTTGCATGTAGGTGGCTTATTGGGGAAGACACCTTTGAGGGAGTGAGGGAAGCACAATTGGCAGAGAGAAAAGTTAAATTGCAACAGAGGCCTCAGCCAACAAATGCCACGAGAGCTCTGCAGCTGGTATGGCCACCTCTGAAGACTTGCCCCACCTTGAGGCAAGAGGGCTGGGCCATGATACCCAACATCCAACAGCAGGTGCGACATTGGGTGGGGCAGCTCTCTTCCACTGAGAGCACTTCCTGGAATGGGACTCGGTGAAAGAGGGAATTTAGAGAGGACAACCCAGCATCCACTACAAGAATTTTGGAGAGGAGAGAATATTCCTAAGAAGACAAGGGAATCATTTGAGTTCTATTTCTCCTCCTACAAAGCTCCTAGAAATATTTCTTCCAACCACAACTTCAAACATCCTCTTTGCAAAAACTTCGGTTGTAACTTCTTATTTCATACCAAAGAGAGAGCTGTGTAGTGGGGTAGGAAGAATGCTGGGAGATCTAAGTATGAGTTCTCGCTCCGTCATTAACTAACAGTGCGACTTGAACAAATGTCTTAACTTCTCCAAATCTTCTAGAGCAGGGTTTCTCACCCTTGGCACTTTTTATACTTTGGGCAGGGTAACTCTTTGTTTGGAGGCAGCACTGCCCTGTGCATTGTAGAATGCTTAGCAGAATTTCTGGCCTCTGCTCATTAGATGCCAGTAGCACTCCCTCTATGCCCCACTCCCAGTTGTGACAATCACAGATGTCTCCTGGGGGGTGAAAACACCCTCCGTTGAGAACCACAAAGCTGGCAATCTAGACATTCCTTGGCTTCTCTTGCGTCGCCGAGATCTCTGCCTTCATCTTCATGTGGTCTTCTCGCTGTATAAGTGTCTATGTCCAAATTTCCCCTTTTTGTAAGGACATCAGATATATTGGATTAGGGGCCCATCCCAGTCCAGAATGACATCATCTTAACAAATTCTGTCTGCAACAGCCCTGTTTCCAAATAAGGTCACATTCTGAGGGGCTGAGGGTTAGGACTTCAACATATCGATTTGGGGAGGAACACAGAGCAGCCCCTAACACCACCCCACAGGGTTATATGGAACAGTAAATGTAAAATGCTACACATAAAGTACTCAGGAGGCGTCTGGTCCACTGCAAATACTCACTGCATCTTAACTATTATTACATTATTACTGTTCATCACACCTGTAATGGGCGCCTCCTCTGACCCAGAGGATGCCCAGTCTCGATGGCACCACAGACATAATAAAGAATTACAGTCCCGAGAGTCTATACAGCTAGGTCAGTTTTCCCAGCTCACTAAGCCGATTTGTACATCTAATGGCATTTGGAGTCAGAATAAATATCTTGGATGCCAACAGAGAATGAAGAAAGTTCATTGTTCAGAGGAAAGAAGTTTTCCTTTTTTTTCCGGCTTCTTTATATCTTTGGGGGAAAAATTCCAAGTGTTATGGTCAAACACTACTCTGATTTCTTGTGCAAAGTTTAAAGGTGACCTTTACCCTTCCTAATATATCATTTTGATGAAGCCAAAATTTTCTGAGATTCTCAAGACTGGCAGAAAAATAACTTCAGAAACTGGTCCCAAATTGGTAACTGAAGACAAGTTGGAGGGCAGCTCCTTCCTCAAGTGTTGCCATATATCTTACTTCATTGCATGTTGATAGTGTATTAAAATTGAAATAAAAATAAAATATTATCTGTGCCATTAAACCTGGCCAATTCTCACTTCACTAATCTCCAAACCCTGATTTTTGCTGAAAGACAGACCCTTTTGGCAAAGACGTATAGCAGAAGAGAGTCCTGAGAGGTGGAACCTTCATCTTTTTGAAAAAAATATCCTGTCATCATTCAATATTTATGGGGCACGCACACTGTGTGAAGCCCTGCATCACAGGATGTCCTTTGCTGCCAGGGAAGACATTGGCAACAGGGAAGATGTTAAATAGACTGGGAGCTTCATGAGGACAGAGTTTTGGGGGTGGGGTACGGTTCAGGCAGGACCCTGGTAATAGATGCTGTCCACACATCCACTGGGTCACCCCTGGGAAGCCTGGCCCCCACTTCCTGTCTGTGACTGTCCATCCTGGTAGCCCCAGTGCCAGAGTTCCTCACTGGAGAGCGTCCAAAGGTCAAGTGGGATTCTCAATGGAGAAAGAGGAACAGGACCTGGAAGTGAAGCTGGGTGGGGCCGAGCAGAATGCCACCCCTAGGCTGTGTAGATTGTGTAGGGTGTGCCATGGAGGGCAAGCGGGCAGCCATCCAGCTAGTGTTCTACACACCAAGCTGGCCCCCCAGGTGCCACCTGCTCCTGCTCAGAGGAAGGGAGAGCCATTTTCAAATCTGCGCAGAGCTTCTTACAGGCTGGTGGTGACCGAGGGTAGAGGAATGTCTTAGTTCCTGCTGCTATAGCAAAATATCTTACACTGGGTAATTTATAAACAACAGAAATTTATTTCTCACAGCTCTGGAGGTGGGGAAGTCCAAGATCAAGGTACTGGCAGATGCCTGGTGAGGGCTGCTCTCTGCTTCCAAGATGGCACCTTGTTGCTGTGTCCTCACCTGGCAGAAGGGACAGAAGGGGATGAATTTCTTTTTTTTTTTTTTTAAGACTAATCAGTGAAGCCTCTTTTATGAGGGCATTAATCCCATTCTTGAAGGCAGAGCCTTCATGACCTAATAATCTCCCACAGGGCTCACCTTCTAATACATCTTCTTGGTGACTAGGTTTCAACATGTGGATTTTGGAGGAACACATACATTCAAACCATAGCAAAGAATAGGCTGTGACCTGGGACCAGAAAACCTACACTTCAGTCTTAATTCTTCCACCCACTCACATCATAACTTTCCCAGTCACATAACTTCTCTGAGCCTCAGTTTCCCCCTCTGTAAAATGGGATAGAAATTTTTGCCCTGCCTGCCCCACAGAGCTAAGCCAAAGGTCAGTATTTAAAATTGGGTCGACAGAAAACCTCTTTGTAGTCTCTGAGGAGCACAGTTCTGACCTCTCTTCTCCACAGTCCCCTCAGGCACAGTATCCCCTGCCATCCTCTCCAGTCTGTGCCTTTCATTCCCCCCTGCTCACCTGGACCCCAGCTGGCACCTTGGATTGGGCAGTGACTTCCCTCAGACACTCACCATGCATCTTAATGGGCAGGATTACCCCCATTATACAAGTTAACTGTGAATTATTTATCCATTAGGCTAGCTTTGTGCTAGAAATCCAGGGCTTGGCGTCCAGGCCCACCATCCTGAATTGTGGGCCCTTCCTGCACTGCAGACCAGCAGTGCCTGAGCAAGGATGAAAGAAAAACAGTTCTGGCCACATTGGGCTGGACATGTCTGTTCTGGGGGTACATCTGCTGGGAGCTGTTGACCTTTCTGTGCCAGGGAGGTTCTGATGAGCTGTGACTCAAGGTAAAAACCTCAGTGATTGCTGTGGTCAGTGATGGGAGGCACAGATGAGGGCGGGACAGAGAGTAGATGGGAGGTTCCCTAGCCAGAGAAGGCAATGAGGCACGTTCCAACAGAGGCAGCAGTGTGTGCAAAGATGCAGAGAAGGGACAAGGATATGGTCTGCTCCAGGAATGCTACAAGGTTCCTTGTGATAGGGTGGATGGTGTGGTGGAATGCTGGGAGCTGAGGCTGTGGAGGACAGAGCCAGCCTGGGAAGAGCCTAAAATGCCAGGCTAAGGAGCCTGCATTCCATGCTGCTGAGGAGCCATCTCAGATTTCTTCCAGCAGAAAAGACATGATCATAGTTTTGTTTCTCATAGACCATCTGGTGGCAGCATGGAGGGTAAAATTAGGGTGAGGGGGTGGAGAGAATCTGGAAGTAGAGACAGGAAACTGTTACAATAGTTTGGTTAAGAGATGCCAAGAGCCAGAGTCAGCCGTGGCAGTGGGTCAGGAGGAGGGCACTGAAGGGGGGTCTGCCCAGAGTGGTCCAGAGGAGCAATGGAGAGCACGAGCCCCACAGCCAGGAGGCCTGGGTTTGAATCACAGGTTTGCTGAACAACTTCATGGCTTTGGGCAAGTCACTTACCTTCTCTGTGCCTCAGTTCCTGCACCCGTATGGGGAAGTTGGTAGTGGTTCTCCACCGTGTGTGTTGTTGAAAACCGTCAGAACAATTTCTGGCACAGACTCAAGCACGTTTTAAATGTTTGCTTTCATTAGGAGACAAAATTGACAGAATTTGCACCTGGTTAGAAGTGGGGAAAGAGAAGCTATCCAGTGCTTCCAATACTGTTACTACTACTCACCATCTCCTCTTCCTGCTCCTCCAGCTCCTGGGTAGATGCAGGCTGCGCTGCTGTCAGGAGGGGAAGTTCTGGAGTCAGATTCATCTACTTTCTATCTGACCTTGGGTGAGTTTCTTCCTCCCCCTGTCCTAGACTCCATATCTGTAAAATGGGGATAACATTTAATACCTACCATACGAGATGGAGGATTAAATGAGATAATACGTGTAGTAACCAGCACACTGTGTGTTCAATAGGATTGTTCATTCTTATTTGTATTATTACTCATCCAGGTTGCAACTACAGGAGGAGAAGCAGTGTGACACAGCAGAGAAATTCTGTTTGGTGTAGGATATGCAGGAGGCACCTGAAATGAGGGAGGGGAACTCAGGAAAGATGGAGGCGGGAGGACCTGTATGAGGGAGACTAAAATATAAGGCCTCCGATGAAGGTGGACCACCACACACTTAGGAGAAAGATAATTAACAGGGGAAGTTCAGGGAAGTTGCTTTATTCTGGCATAGCTAGATCAAAATATGAATATGTATGTCAAAATATAAATCATAGCTGAGCAAAATATAAATTTTAAACATTTTGGGTGTAAATTTTTCTAAACTTTGTGACACTTTTCTGCTACTTGACATTTGGCACATTCATTTACTTATTCTTTCAACGGTATTGATTGAGGGCTTGATATTAAACTCTGTACTAGCTCTTTGGGGGATACTTTATATAAAGTAGATAAAAACTCTGCCTTCAGGAGCTTACATCTAATTTTTCAGTTTCACAAAATTTAGATAGGAAACATGCTTTTATATTTAAACTTTTGGATACTTATTGAACTATCTCCTTAAAATAAAACGCTAAAATGGGAGTCCTTCCTGAAAGAGAACATACTTTAAAAGTTTTTATTGTAGACATTTATATGGAACAATAAAAGACCACGAATAGCCAAAGCAATGCTCAGCAAAAAAAATAAAGCTGGAGGCATAACACTACCTGACTTTAAGCTATACTACAAAGCTATAATAACCAAAACAGTATGGTACTGGCATAAAAACAGACACACTGACCAATGGAATAGAATAGAGAATCCAGAAATCAACCCACACACTTACTGCCATCTGATCTTTGACAAAGGCACCAAGCCTATTCACTGGGGAAGGGACTGCCTCTTCAGCAAGTGGTGCTGGGATAACTGGATATTGATATGCAGGAGAATGAAACTAGATCCATACCTCTCACCGTATACTAAAATCAACTCAAAATGGATTAAGGATTTAAATATACACCCTGAAACAATAAAACTTCTTAAAGAAAACATAGGGGAAACACTTCAGGAAACGGGACTGGGCTCAGACTTCATGAATACGACCCCAAAAGCACGGGCAACCAAAGGAAAAATAAACAAATGGGATTATATCAAACTAAAAAGCTTCTGCACAGCAAAAGAAACAATGAAAAGAGTTAAAAGACAACCAACAGAGTGGGAGAAAATATTTGCAAAATATACATCTGACAAAGGATTAATATCCAGAATATATAAGGAACTCAAACAACTTTACAAGAAGAAAACAAGCAACCCAATTAAAAAATGGGCAAAAGAGCTAAGTAGGCATTTCTCTAAGGAAGATATCCAAATGGCCAACAGACATATGAAAAAATGCTCAACATCACTCAGCATCCGGGAAATGCAAATCAAAACCACATTGAGATACCATCTAACCCCAGTTAGGATGGCTAAAATCCAAAAGACTATGAACGATAAATGCTGGCGAGGCTGCGGAGAAAAAGGAACTCTCATACATTGTTGGTGGGACTGCAAAATGGTGCAGCCTCTATGGAAAATGGTATGGAGGTTCCTTAAACAATTGCAAATAGATCTACCATACGACCCAGCCATCCCACTGTTGGGAATATACCCAGAGGAATGGAAATCATCAAGTCGAAGGTATACCTGTTCCCCAATGTTCATCGCAGCACTCTTTACAATAGCCAAGAGTTGGAACCAGCCCAAATGCCCATCATCAGATGAGTGGATACGGAAAATGTGGTACATCTACACAATGGAATACTACTCAGCTATAAAAACGAATGAAATACTGCCATTTGCAACAACATGGATGGACCTCGAGAGAATTATATTAAGTGAAACAAGTCAGGCACAGAAAGAGAAATACCACATGTTCTCACTTATTGGAGGGAGCTAAAAATTAATATATAAATTCACACACACACATACACACATACACACACAAACCGGATGGGGGGGGGAAGAAGATATAACAACCACAATTATTTGAAGTTGATACAACAAACAAACAGAAAGGACATGGTTGGGGGGGAGGGGGGGAGGGAGAAGGGAGGGAGGTTTTGGTGATGGGGAGCATTAATCAGCTACAATGTATATCGACAAAATAAAATTTAAAAAAAAATAAATAAATAAATAAAAGTTTTTATTGTACATTGCCAAGTAGAAAAGGGAGAATTTAACTTTTTAAATTACGTAAAATGTACACAAAACTAGAGATAACACCCGTGTGTGTACCAACCAGACTGAACCAATCTTAGCATTTTAGCCATATGTTCTTGAGATTATTTTTTTAAGTAAAAATGCTGATACAACTGAAACTTCCTTTGTTAACCTACATACAAAACTATATTTTTTCAACAAAATCTGGAGTTATTTAGTATTGTTCTTCTCCTCCTGAATAAGACAAGGATTTAGCATACTTTAATAACTCATCGAACTTCTTCCCATTTTCTTTATTACTTTTAAATTGTGTAGAGATTTTATTTCACTTTAAATGTAATATTTTAGACTTTTAGAAAGTGAATTAATTGAACTTCCATTTTGCCTACACACTGCTTTTTGCTTCCCACTCCTCTTTGGATTCGTTTTTCAGTGGGTATGTATTTGGTAAACTTTCCTAGAACTGTATGACTAAAATGGCATTATGTAACACTTATTCTTGCATGATGGTTTATTTAGCTGGGTACAAAATTATGAATTCACTTTTTTTTCTCTCTCCATCACTTTCAAATTATTTTTCCACTGTTTGCCACAGAAAAATCTGCTGTCGGGCCAGCTGTCATTGTTTGGAAGGTAATCAGTCTCCTCTCTGATAGATTTTAGACTTTTTTTTTAAATAAAGCTTTTTGGTTCTATAGTTTATGATGTGTCTAGATGTGGTATTTAGAGTGCACTTTTAATCTGAGTAGGCAAGTCACAAGCTATTGAGTTCCATCTCATGATTTGCAAACATTGTCACATGTACCTCATAGATTTGCAGTGAGAATAAATGAGATGATGGATCTGAAATACTTGGTAAACTTAGCTGCAACTGGCAGCTAATTTGGAATTTAGGGTTATTTGGGAGATACATTATGGGTATTTAAGAAACATGCTTCAGAGAGGACTACCATGTACTTCTTACCAAGGAACAATTTATTAATTAAATGAATAATTAATTGGATTTGAGGGCATGTACCAACCACTGTGAGTCTGATCCAATGTGGCAATTTAGGGATCTTATCTATCTACCCAACCCCCATGCCGTGTTCTAGGTGCCCCAGAAATGGATTCCATCCTTGTTGAGAATTTCTCTTCAGAGCTAATGCTCTGACTTCCCACCCACACGGTTGTCTCCATTTCAATCATGACTTGGGGTCTCCTTGTTAATTATCCTTCCATTCAACCAGTCTTAAGACCTCCTGTCTCATCTTTGCCTAGTTCTCCTAGAGAACTGAGCATTAATAGAGAAAATTGGCAGTAATTAGGGAGGAAAGATAAAAATATATTAACGAACTCCTAAAAGGTGTAACATGATTCAAAAGATAAAAACTCAGGAGGAGAACAAAATACACACTCCCCCAACTCCTTCCCCTCAGGCCTATATGAACAGTGTTTATAAATCAAGCTTTCAGGTAACACAGCTGTAGCTGACTTCCTAAAGGAACACATCAAATTACACAAAAGGTCAGTGACTGCAAAATACTATACTGACTGTTACGGAATCATTTTTAATCTTCAACACCTAAAACACTGAAGAAAAAATATATATCTAAATAAAGTGGAGTAACTAATGAGAATTTGGGGGTTATACTGCTGAAGTCAGGAGATATTTTTTTAATCCTAAATACTTGACACTTGCTTGATATTCCATCCAATTACCCAAGATGTTTAGGGAATGAATATCTGTCCTGAATTTTTTATGGACAGCCAGCTTTAGGAGGGAGAAAAAAAATGAAACAAAATGTGAAAGTATTTGTAAAGTTGTGCTGACCAATAAGAAAGAGAGAGAGAGAGGAAGGGAGAGGGGAGAGGGAGAAGAGAGAGAGAAAGAACCAGAAGTAAGGGAGAGAGAGAGAGAAAGAAAAACAAACACAGGATGCCTTTTTCCTTTTTTCTCACTCTTGCTCAAGTTCCTCGTCTCATCTGTTCTTTTATAAGTTGTCACACCAGGTTGAGTCAGACACAAGTTGTCTAATCTGAGGCTACAGAAGAGACTTAAGTAGATGTGACCCTCACAGCCAGACGTGCCAAGTCCAGGAAATCTGACAGGATCAAAGATGGAGATTTTTATTATTTATTTTTTGAAAAGCAATGAAGAAACAACATTTGGGGGGGATTGGGTATACTTTTAAGAAATGAAAAGTCCATTTTGGTTAGGCCACAGAGCCAAGGATGACACGAGGCTGAGGAGGAAGTCCTGAGAAACTCAAGGGCCCCGGTGCCCACTCAGCCACCAAGCTGCAGCCGCCTGCTGCACATATAAATATTTGAGCAGGGGAACTGGTCTGTTCTGCCTGCTGGGGCTGGCCTCTTTCCTCCCTGTCTGATGTCACTGCAGGGATGGAGAACAACCAATAGCTGGCACTCTGGGTGCTGTGACACTGTGAGCATTAGATGCCCCGCAACCGGCTCCCCAAAAGCTGCCCCCCTCTTCTTTCCTCTCTTTTTTCTCCCCCTCCCAATTTTCCTCTCCTCCTTCACCTGCTCTTCTTTTCTCTGCCTTCCCCTCTCTTTCCCCTTTATCTGGGTTACCCCTGGATTTTCCCTCATCTCTGACAATTTCACAGATACTCACGGGGGCTCCGTTCTGGGTGCTGGGAACCGAGCATGAACCAGGCAAGTGGGGCTGCTCTTTTTTCAGAGCTTTGAGTCCAGTGGGCTCTAGAGGCAGCAGCTCCACCTCCCCCCCTCCCCCCACCACGCTGGAACTGAACCAGGGACCTAGTCTGTTTGTTCATCACCATTCCCCAGCTCTTAGAACCATGCCTGACACAGAGCTGGCCATCAGTATAAATTTGTAGAATGCAGGAAGAAAGGTGTTCACCCAATCCTCTCCTAGGCCATGCTGGACATATCTTTGAGCCTTTCTTACCACCAACTAGCCAATTCTTTCTCCTCCTTCAGGTCTCAGAGCAAGGCTGCCTCCTCCAGGAAGCCTTCCCTGACTGCAGGTACTCCCGTAACATCCTGCACACTTCTCCATCACACACATCCACACTGTACTTTGTTGTTTGTTGTCTGTTGTCATGGCAGACCCCCCTTTGCCCCCTACTGTGCACTGAAATTCTCTTGGGCAGAGGGAGCTTTCTAGGTTGTTTTTTGAGGTTGGAGTGGGTGCTCAATAAATGTTTATTAAATAATTGGAGTCTCGTGATGACTGAGTGATATTTGATATCTAATGCCACATCCCTAGCCCTCCTCGTTTTGTACCTACTCAGATCACACCCATCCTTTTGACCCAGATAATGAAGATTTCTCTGACACAGTGCTATTTTCATCTATCTACTCAGCAAAGACAAAAAAAAAAAAAAAGAATGGGAATTTTAAAAACCTATTTTTGGAGAGGATATTGATGGGAACAAATAATGGTAAAATCTTTTTGGAGGGTGATTTGGCAAAAGATATAAAAAATCTCAAAATGTACATACTTTTGACTCAGCAACTCTTCTTCTGGAATTTATTTTATGAATATAATTTCAAATATGCCCAAAGATTTATCCAATAAGGCATTCATTGCAGTTGATGTTTATAATGTTAAGGAATGGGAAATTCACAATAAGCAATTAGTTGAGTGAATACAGATAAAAACCTATAATGTAACTTTTAAAATATGAAGCTAACATGATTATTGACCTCACAAAATGTGGATGTTGTTGTCATTGTTGAATGACATAAAGTTTTATGAGCATAAAAAAAATCTGGAAAGGCATATAACCAAGTAACAAGTGGGTTTCTCAGGGTGATGGAATGTACTTGATTTTTATGCTCTTTTTTTGTCATCTATATTTTCCCACTTGATTTTTTTTCAAAGAACGGAATTACTCAGGTAATGACTTTTTTTTAAGTTATAAGAAAGTTGGCTGAATGCCTTGCTCCTCCTTGACTTTAAAAGTAAACTATTGAAAGTCAAATGGACTTGAAAAATTAAAAATTCCCATATGGAGTAAGGACAGTTTTAGATCTGAGATGTTCAAGGGAGAGCCTTTATCTGCCTAAGCCTCTGTAGCCATGTGTGAGTCTAATTTCCCAATACTCTGAGAAATTGTGACAGAGGATCATTACCCTTGAAGTGGGTTTGTGTAATATAAAAAAATCAGGGTCTCCTCTCCACTTAGTGAGTGTGTTAACATTTGTGGGAGTTCCCATGCATGCTCTGGGGGAGAGTCCTGTGACATCCTGTCTCCGTTGTATTGAACTCAATCACTTGTAGAAAATGTGTAATGTAATAGGGATATTACACAGGGTGATATTATGGAAAATCCTAATTGGTACCAAAGTAATTCTTACTACAGTGGACTATAAAACCCTCAGTGCCATTCTAACTAATCAGCCCTGTGGCATTCTGAGCAAATGCAGGTTAATGGTGACGATCTTAATTTTTTTTATTAATTAAATTAAGTGTATAATCTGACAGTATAAGCCCATCGTCGGCGTTCATCATGCTGATAATAAATGGGCTGAATACTCAGCACCTTTGGCTTCACCAGAGCCCTGAACTCTTCCATCTACCACTAATGATCTAAAGAGATCTCCAAGTGGTCTGTCAGAGCCCAGAGACAACACATGCTGAAGCTGCATGCCAGAGACTGGGGCGGGCAAGCGAGCAAGCGAGCAAGCGGCAGGGTGTGCTCAGGGCCTGGGAGGAGCCTCCGAGCTCAGAGGCTGCAGTTTCTCAACCCTCTGCTCTCTGCCTCTGTGTCTTGGCTTCCTCTTTAGCAAATGACTTTTCCTAATAAAGGGTAGGAAGGAGAAAAAATTCAGAAGAGTGGATGTAAAAATATAAGATGCAAATATGAAAATGTAGGAATATATCTTACGTAAGTATATCTTATATGAAAATATAAGATGTGAAAGTATAAGATAAGTATTTAAATATAATTAAACACTTAATTGATCAATCAAGATGTCAGATTCTGGCTCCTTGAGTTTAGGGCAGGAGTCGTCCTTAGTCATCACTGTTTCCCCCACACCTTGCACCAGGACTGTCACATGGTAACCTCTATAAATCTTTATTTACCAAGCAATGACATTTTTAGACTTGCTTTTCTCAGACTGTGTTCCCTGGGAGGCTGGCTTTGCTAGATGTATTCTAAATTGGAATCTGTGAATAGATAAGTTTGAGAAACCCTGCCTTTTACTCTTTTCTCTAGGAGATTTACAGTGTATATTAGCATTTTGAAGTCAATGATAAGTTCTTTAGAAAAGAAATATTTTAAAATAGTGTAACCCAACATTGTCTAACTGAACTGACTAACCAAAGTTACTTGATCACAGAACTCTATTAACATCCCACAGAGCACAGGTCAGCAATAGAATGCTGGCATGCTCATAGCCCTGGTGATTGGGTAGAAATATTCAGATGAAAATAACAATTTCCTGATTCTCCTTAAATCCTGGCATAATAGAGATGGAAATCTCCCTTGATTGTGGCCAAATCCCCAATAAAAATATAGAATTACAGGGTTTTAATTCTATAACAGACCTTGGACATCATATATCTCAACCCCCTGCTCACTGCAGGAATTCACTTTGCAGAATCCATGATAGAAATGCTGCCACCTCTGCTTGGACCTGTCCAATGGCAGGGAGCTCAGCAATTCACAACAGTTGATTGAGAAATGAGCAAATTTATTCTCCTGTTGAACTAATATCTGCTTCTCTGAGGTTCTAGGTCTCATCCTAGAATAACAGAACAATCCACTCTCTCATATGCCTGCATACCAGTTCTAATGCCCTCAGTTCGTGTACTGGGGATTTTCAGTCTCTGCACTTCAAAGTATAGTCATGCATCACTTTACAATGAGGATACATTCTGAGAAATGCACTGACAGGTGATTTTGTCATGTGAACATCGCGGATTGCAATTACACAAACTGAGACAGTATAGCCTACTGCACACCTAGGCCATATTGGTGTAGCCACCACGGTACATGAGGCCCATCACTGACGGAAACGTCATTATGCAGCATGTGATTGTATAATACGAGTAAATAAGGAAAGTGGTCCTTGAATGTCCAATAGAGGGGCAAAATGAGAATAATCTTACTAGTTCAGTTACAGAAATAAAATATTATAAATCTCTTGGTTGCAATTCCAAAACCCATTAAATTCTGAAAACAAAGATGCTTTTCCTAACTGCCATAAACTCAAACTGATGTGAGGCTATTGATAGCCTTTATTTATTCAGCTTAGTGTGAATATGCATACGTTTGACCAAAGAAATACTAATGTGCTTGCTTTCAGAAATATGAATGTGTTTCCTCAGACCCCACTGGGACTATTCCACAACATACGGTGTACGCCCTGTTATCACCTGTCCAAAATCAAAGTGTCGGTTCTGAAACACATCGGGTCCCAAGGATGTTGGACAAAAAGTTGTAACAATATCCTTTCCTTGGTCCCTTATGTGTGCTCAACACTTGACCTATATTAGCTTCTTTACTTGACCTATATTAGCTTTTTAACTCTGTAAAGTACTATTTATTCCTCACCTTACAGATGAGAAACATCATCAGTTTTGCAGACATTTTTATTTTCTTAGCACCTATTTGCTGTTGGCAAAGAAAACCAGATGTCTTTCAATTAGTAATGTGCTAACTGACAACAAAACAATCAAGTCACAGGTTGCAGTGTGGAACATTGGTCAACACCAGAAGGGTCCTTACCGGAACGAGGAGACAGTGAGGTCCATGGTGCGGGAGGAGCCCTCAGAGAACCCCCTCCCAGGCCTCCATCTGAAAGGAAGCTGGTGGATTCAGTGTTCACAGCTTCCCGCCGCTCTTTTCCCACCAGAAACTTGAGAAACTTTGGAGTGGCTGGGAAAGCCACAGATGCCTTTTGCAGAGAAAGGTATTATTCTCAGTGTTGAATAAGATTACCTGAAGGCCTGGATCTAGCTCTGGGATAGAAGATTCTTGCTATCTGCTGCACTGCCTCCCCCGCCCAAACCAGTTATGACGAGATGTGAGGATTACCAGCCATCCAGAAATCTACCCCATTGCTTCTTTCACTGTGCTTGAAATTTCCAGATGAGTATTTGTCTTTTGTAAGCGTCAACCTATGAAGCCATTATAAACTTAATTTAAGTAATCAAATGAGCTAGTCATTCATGTAGCCAGGCCCAAAGGGAACTGGGCATAGAACAGACCAGGTCTGGTGGGGAATGAAAGGAAAGAAACATGGAGAATTTCCGAAGTATGGGGGCACCTCCAGAGAAGATCTGCATGGGGTGTCACAGGGGGCATCCACCGAGTGCTGGTGGAAAGAGTCTGAGCAGGGAAGAAGAGGAATGACGAGGCGCACAGTGTTTCTAACGTCCAGCACGGCCTGTGTGAGCTATTTCCATAAGGATTGTGCCTGTGCTGTAGACCCTCTTAAAGTAGCTGAATCATAACATTTTCGACCATTCACGGGATAACATCACTTACCAGCTGGAGTCCAGGGGCTGGAATGGCTTCCCGGGTTACAGAACCAGGGCAACAGGGAAAGGGAACAGGCAACAGCATGTACTAGACCTCCAACCTCAGCTCACACCAGTGTCCCCTTTGCTGTCTGTGTCCCAGCCATGCTCCTACACGTGCTGTCCCCTCATTGTGAAAGCTCTTCTCCTACTCTCTGCTAAGGGACCTCAGACTCATCCCTGCATTCAGCCTAAATGTCACTTCTCAGAGAGGCCTACCTTGTTCACACCTACCCCTCCGCTCTAAATTCCACTTACTCCATCTTCTTTCATTGTTTGGTCTTTTTTCCTTCAGAGCACTCATCACAACTTGTAAGTATGTATTTATTTCTTTATTTCTTAGTTTAATGTATTCCCCTAGATTATAAATTTTATGAGTGCCCACTAAGAGAAGTGCTTAACGAATTAACAAATATCTGATTAATGAATCATTATCAGGCAGTGTGCTTTCAGAAATGGTAGCTCTTAACTTTCCTAGTAACCCTCTGAACTAGCTTTTACAGGCGAAATTAAGGAGGCTCACAACTCCTGGAATTTTTGTACCTGGAATTGTGCAGTGCACATCCTGTGTAGTTGTGTGTAACGACTCTGCTCAGAAAGTCCTTGTTCTAAACTAGGAATGGTACAAATATTATCTCCAAAGGATGAGGATCTCTCTGCTCCTCTTCCCACCTTTGTGGCGACCATGGCCAGAGGGGTTAATAATGAATGGAAAGTCCAGTTAGCGTCGTCCATCACATCAGTCCTGGAGCTAAATCCTGGTTCTTTCCAAGTCCCAAGAAAAGACTCCTCTGCTTGTATATCAGGTTAATAGTTAATTGGTTGGTTAATCTATTAACTAGTTCCTGTGAGGTTGTCCTGTCCTCCTTCGTCCCCTCTCTGTGTCCTTGTTAGGGTCAGTGGGCCTGCACTGACCTGGAAGACTCTGAGTGAAGGACCATTTGGAAACATGTACATGATAAATGCTTTTTAATGCCCTGAAATTTTATGAGGAAGCTGCTCATTTTGTACCTGTTGAGAATAGTTTTAAAAGTACTAATTAAAGCTGGTTGGGCATTGATTGAAATTGTGCAGCAGTGCCTGGTTATAGCGGGACAGTAAGCCAAGGCCCCACCTTCACTGAGCTCTCAGTCAAGTGCTACAACTGGAGAGACAGGGAAGGCTTCTTGGAAGAGGAGGGTCATGGGGAAAGGAGTGGGTAGGGAGGGGAGGCCATGGAAGCTATCCTGCACGGAGGGCAGAGCCTGTGCAGGGGCAGTGTGGGGAGGCTGTGATTTCAGGGATGGAGTAAAAGCAGAAGGCCAAACTGGAGAAAAAGTGGTGCTCTCTTCCATCTGGATGCTTGCAGCAGAGCCTCTCTGTTCTAATACAAGATACTGCAATACCAAGAAGACTTGGTATTGAGGATTTTTACCTGAGATATGGACTACTGTTCTTGCTGCTTTGACTCCACAGCCCTTACCTCTCACCCTAACCCAACCCTAATGTAACCAATTCCTTTGCAAGAAATGTCAAATATTCCATTCCCATCAAGCTTCAAAACTGTCTTTTATGCTCTAAGTATAGATAGCAGTTGGCCTAGCCATAAGGCCTCACAGCTCAGACCAGTGGTTCCCAGCCCCAGTTACTCATTAGAATCACTAGTGGTCCTTTTTAAAAACACACTCCCAATCTACTAAAGCTGAACTTAGCTATACTCTAAACACAGCAATTCCACTTCTAGGTAAATACCCAACGGAAATGTAAAAATCCACCAAAAGACATACAAGGATTTCATGGCAGCACTGTTTATAATAGCCCCACAAGGAATCACACAAATGGCCAGCAATAGCTGAGTCAATGAATGAATTGTGGTATATTCATATGGTGAAACAGTATATAGCACTGAAAAGGAATGAACTAATGCTACACATAACATCATGGATGAATCTTAGCAATTCAACATATAGAAAAATAAGTTGTCAGATGCAAGAGAACACATACTGCACAATTCCATTTTAGTTTTATGCTAAAAATCAAGAAAAATTAATCTATGTGTTAGAAGTCAAGATAGTAGCTACCCCTTGGAAGGGAAGTAACTAGAAGGAGGCACAGGGCTGCTGGGATTCTGGGTGCTGACTACACGAGTGTGTTCACTTTGTGAAAAGTCATCAAACGGTGCACTTAAGATTTGTACACTTTTCTGTATGATATATTTCAGTAAACTATTTTTAATAGCTACATCTGCCTAAATTTTGTCCCCATATATTTTGATTCAGTAGATCTGGGGTGAGGTTCTGTTAACTGTATTTTTACAGATTTTCAGATGATTCTAATGTTCATCCAATTTTGAGAGCCACTGACTAGGATTACACGGATTCCAATTTCTCAAACTGAATCTTCTTGTTTGCATATTAAAAGAGCTTCTTCATTGTTTTTCTTTTCTTTTTTTCTCAAAATAGGAGTAGAATCATGTGCACACAGGGACTTCCATGGCACCGAAATGAATGGAGGTAGGAAAGGCATTCCATGGGGTTCTCAGCGTCGGTGCTTGATTAGCAGAAGTGTTTGTGCTCTGGAACCTCAAAAATCTCTAACAGAATTTATTTATTCAGCTAGACAAAAAGTGGTTATTGAACCCCTTGAATAATAAAAGCTGACAATTGCTAATTGGTAACATGTATTAAGCACTTCCCTGGGCAGGGCATGATCTTATATTCTTTGCATATGTTCTGTCATTTGAACATAGTGAAGGGTAGAAACGCACAGGCTCAGAAGCCAGGCTACCGGTGTCAGAACTCTAGCTTTGCAACCTAGTTATATGATTTTGGGAAAGTTGCTTTGCCTCTCTGACTCAGCTTGCTCATTTGGAAATTGGGGATAATTTAACATCAGTTCTTGAAGTTGGGTGAGCAGTAAACAATGTATCTAGCAAGTGCCACGTATTCATTAGCCATTCATCTTCACAAAAGTCCCATGAGGCTACTGTAATAATGTTAATTTTGTAGTTGAGGAAGCCAAGTCTAGGGAGGTTACACCACTTGTCTAGCCAATAAATAGCAAAATCAGGACTCCAAGCCAGTTTGCGGGATCCCAGTGCTTGGCTGCTTGGCCATCGTGCTCTGTCCTGTGCTAACATTCTCTCCTGTTGTTCTGTGTTTTGGTAGACACAGGGATTTATATCTGAAGTGAAGATTCTCCTAAAGAGATCTTTCAAGGGCCTGGAGAGCAGGAATACTTCATGAGCCAACTGGTAGTGACAAGTCCTGCCCCCTGCAAGTGAGAAAGGGAGTGCTCCCCAATCAAGCTTCATTTTTTATGGTAGAAGGAAATGAGTAACCTTTTTTGCTCCCTGAAGTTAAAAATACTTTTAAAAATGAGTTTGTCATGTCTGTTGTATAACACTGAGAAGTATTTATAGAACATGGGAATGAATATGAAAACTTGTATTTTGATTCATGGTGTCTTAGATGTGATGCTTTCATTAATAACTCTGACTTGAATTTTTCCTCGCAAATTATTGGAATTTTTACTAAACTTTACAAATATTGTTGCTGACTGGGACTGGGGAATGGAGAGTAGAGAGGTAGGAACAGGGGTTTGGCACATTCCTAAGACACTGTCAGTGTCTGAAAAAGCAATTGCATGTATTTTGCATGTCAGCCTGAGAGCTGCCGTCAATTAACCAAAAGTGTGGGCTGTTTTGTCCCCTAATATTGAATACTGTTAATTAGACAAGTAAAGATTGTATTTTTCTTGGGTTAATTTCATATAAAAGGCTTCATTGAAACAATACCTCTCAGTAAAAATTTAGGTACAAGCAATTAATAGGCGAAACTGTGTACCTAAGGTTTTTATTATGTTGATTCCAAAATAATTAGGTTGGCAAACGCATTATGCATATCTCTCCCCACAGTAATACAAAGTATGCTATCGTTTTGTTGATTTTTAAAGGATGGCTGCTGCATCGTACGAGGAAATGTATTTCCAGGTTTTGCCAAGTATTGAGGTGATTGATTTTATTTCTTTTATTAGATACTTTGGTTTCCCTTACAATTTTATATATTGCTTAAAAACAAACCTGCTTTTACAGGCCTCCTGCTGCCCCAAAGTCTCCTTGTTTAGCACAGAGAAGATTTCTTGCTGATCAGATTTTCCCCATTCTTTTCTTTAAGCAAACAGTGACAGCTTTCAGCAGCTGCCCAAGACATCACTTTAAAACCCCTTAAGGCAGTTTGAAAGGCCTCCAAAAAAGCATGACATTCAATCAAAGTTCAGTAAGGAAAGTTTTAATGAATAAACTTAGTAAATTAGAAAGCACTGTGGCAGAGTGATTAACTCTCATTTGTGCATTAGTGTTGAAATTAATTAAAATGTTTAAGCCATAGGAGGCAGGCTACCTCGTCAGGACCTGGCTCTGCCCTCAGAGTCAGTCTGGATCCAGGAGTGATTCATCTTACACAGATGAGAGGGGGATAAAAAGAAAAGAACAGTCAGGACAAATGTGTTTTCAATGGTGCTTAGCAGCAGGGAGACCATTGGGACTTCAGAGCAGTGCTACTGGAGTGTGACATCATAATACAGTGTGTACACTGTGGAGGGGACTGAAAAGGACTTTGCACTTACTCTCCTGCCCTCTCTCCTTTGGATTGGATGCCACGTATATTAATTTCTCCGCCAGGCAGAGCACTGCAGTCTGCTTTCTTCAAGACCACTCACAAATTAACTCTGTTTCCCTGACTCTTTTCAAACCTGCTTGCCACCATTAATGCTCATGCAGTGACAAGAAAAGGTGGCTTAGTGCCCTGGTGGATTTCCTTATGATCTACTCCATAGAATGTATGAAAAGATAATTGCCTCAAACAGACTCTCAGACACACAACAACAGATTTATTGTTAAATTCCCTTGACAGTGTGCAGGGCAGAAACCATCTTTTCAAAAAACCCAAAATATTCCATTCCCATTAGGTTTTTAAATATCTCGTAAGCTCGATTTCTTTCCAGAACTACGGGTCTGTGGATCTTCTTATAGAAACCCATTACCATGTGGCTGTTTAACAAATCATGCCTGCTTAAAATTATAAATGACAGCCCATTTCATAAAGAGAAGAGTCCTCTTTGACAGAAAAACAATCTTGGTTGGCTCTTGTTGGATAACAAATGTACTTGTGTCGGGACCAGCACCATAGCTGTTTCCAAAATAGTGTAGCAATGGATGGCCATTCCTATTTCAGGGGTCCAAATCAAGGGGTTTGCGGAAATTAGTAATCACCTGCAAGTCTGAATTATTTCCACTGGGAGAAAGTTATCATGATTTGCTATAGATCTACATTCATAACTTTAAAAACTGTCTCTCTTCCTTATTTTTGCTGTATAGATTTCTTGTCAGCCACAATGTCAGAGGTCACTGCCAGAGTGTCCCTTTGGTACCCATTAACTATAGCCAGCAAACTTGTTCACTATTGATCCACTATGTCTAAGTATCTATTATGGTGGATATAAAAGGTGGCTTCACATCTTTCTAAACAGATAATTCATAAAGGCCAAGGGGTCATGGCCTGTGATATATTATTCTTTCACTGTATCTGTGACTGAATGGAAAGAGAAAGAGAGGATGAGAAGGGGGTGCTAAGGTCATGAATGTTAAGATTAGAGAGGTAGAAAGTTGTGTGTCAATTGGACACATTAACATCCATATAAATAATAAAAGGCATTAATAATATTTGTTCACGACCTCTTTATCGATTCATTCTACTCAGAAGCAAAGGTTCCTGGAGTGAATGAAGACAGAGTTGATGTTTTACCACCAAAGTTCAGTTGAGGTTGAGCTCTAAAATGAAAGTCAACTAACGACAGTAAAATATATTCTGGTAGCCATATATCGGGTCCTGGGATTGATACATTTTGCAGGTAATGCATCACCTTGGGCAACGCAACTGTTGGGGAACAGAAGCCTCAAATATGAAGTGGCAAGGATCTGCTGGGCTCTGATGGGCACAGCACATCACCAAGTTCCTTTGGGATTGTTTGATTCGTCATGTTATTTAACCTCTGCTGGTTTATACTGAACGTCCAGCCATACACTGCAGAGGCCATTCTAATGTTCCACCCACTCCCAGCCTAGAGTAAAGCATCTCATTAGGAGAACAAAAAGGATCCAATGAGTGAGACTTGCTCACAAGTTAGCTGACAGTGGGCTCATTTAATGCCATTTATGGCCTTCAACCCACTGAAGAACCCGGAGATGGTGTGCTTTCTCAGGACCTCAGTTTGGAGGAAAGTACATTGAGATGAATTCTGGTGAGATGAGATAGTTAAAATGTCATGCTCCCTAAGTTTGAATGCATCCTTCCGGTTCTGAACAGTAAAATGCAGCTGAACACTGAAACGGGGGAAACAAAGAAAAAGCAGATAATTAACAATACAAATCCTCTCTCTTGCACAGGGATACTTCATCAGGGGACACCAAACATCACCTTTTCAGAGCCACCCTGAACACAAACCTGAGCGAACACTCCCACCTGATTTCACTTTCCTTTTACCACCAGACTTCATTACAACCTTTTTTTCCTAAACCTATTATGGCTGAGGGGATGACACATCAAAATTGCAAGATCTCAGAGATAAACAATAAACCACGAGCTTTATTTCTGTTTACAAATGTTACCTAGTCCCTAGACTGGCTGAGTACATTACAAATTGTCCCCAGTAAATGTGGGAGCTAGTGGTGATGTATTTTGAGAGTCAGGATAGGCCTTTTTAGCTAAAGGAGAGGGTTGAAGAAAAGGACTGGGGCAGGCCAGGGAGGATGTGGGAGCTGCCCAATTGCTTTGCAGTTTTCTCCTTACAGAGCCTCATTCATTTCAAGTATCTACTAACTCTGTAACAACTCTTTAAGTTAAAGCATCCTAAGAGAAACCCAAGAATGACCTATTTCCTGGATGTGACCAATCTTTAAGTTAATAGTCTGACCCTGGGAATAGCTTGTCTTCATGTGAAGCCCCGGTTATTGGGACAACCAAGATCTTGAGAAAATTTCTCCCCAATGTCTGTGGTTCTTAACCTTTTTGTGGATCAAAAACTCTTTTGAGAATATGACAAAAACTATAATCTCTCTCTTGACAAAAATGTTCACACACACAAAATTTTGCATATTAGGGATTCGTAACATCCCTGAAGTTGTTACAGGTTTAAAACCCCTATTCTAAATAAGGGTGTTTAAAAAAAAAAAAAAAAATAGATGAGCATTGATAGAATCTGCCCTTTCTTCTTCAATTCAATAAAGAAAAAATGAAACTTAGAGATGAGTCAGCCATTGTAACCTTCAGACTCCAAATAATACTGTCCTTAATAATAATATTCAAGTGTAATGTTAGTGGTCTCTATGGACGTCTCTATTCTTCATAGTAATTTTTATTTTTATTTAATGTTTGGAGATGTTGTAAAAAGTGACTACTGTTTCAAAATGTGACCTCTGTGAGGTTTAAAACCTACTGAATCAGATGAGATATGAAAGCGTTCAATATAATGTATGACTTAAAGCTATGTTTTTAAAACTTTAATAGGAAATGTCTGACTCTTAGATCACTGTTTCTAAAGCCTGACAGACAGAAACATGTCTTTTAAAAAGGACTAATTTATACACCAAACAGAGATCCAGCAGGTAGAAATAATGCCTTTCCTCTTTACCTCATGCAAACATGAACCTTTCATTTGTTTCGAATAAACCTCAGTGCCAGCAATATTTTACCAATGATGACTCATCCCATTTTTTGCCAAAGATTTTTCAGGTATGGTGCTAGACAGTGGGATCCCAAGATAAACAAATTATGGTCTTTGTCCTTCAGGAGGTATAACCCTCCTGAAATCTTATGGGGGGACAGATGTGTGTATATACCCAAATAGCTAGTGCGGTGGCTTAGACAGCATCCATCCCTCCTCCTCCCTGCGGGCAGAACTCCGTTTGCATTCACGGAGCCACCCCGCCTCTGCATAAGCTGTGATTTAACGGAAGCTGACCCATCCTGGGCTAACCCGATCATGGTAATTCTACTCACACCCTTGCCTATGATTGGTTCAGGTATCCTGGCTTCAGCCAATTATGGCTTAACTGGTGATGGTAACTGGTCCAGAGATGGGCATCTCACCTAAACTGGCCTCATCACACCTAGGGAAGGACAACCAGGGAAAAGTTTTTCTCTCTTTTCCTCTACACGTGTCACCCCAATTGCTATTAGCAGCTCTCCTACTACCATTGGGGAGTTTAACCTGAGGACAAAGCTAAGGTATCTGGGATGGAAGATCTGAGAAAATGACAGAGAACTGAAGTAGAAACTCTGTACCACATCTGAAGCCCAGTTTATCTCCAAATGGCCTTTATGTGAGATAGATCTACTATTTCCTTCTTGTTTAGTCTTACTGAGTAGGGATTTTGTCTTATCCACCCCCAAACCTCCTGTCATCTGTATTATTACAGAGCAGTGACATACCCCTGGTCTGCTGTGGGAACCTTCAGAAGAAGCAAAGGCTGGACACAATCATCCTGGTGGGAACTTCCCTGAGGAGAGGATAAGTTGAGCTGAGTTTTGAAGGTCGAATGGGAGTTCGCTGGGCAGACGGAGACGGACTGGAGGGTATAAAGAGTAGAACAAATGAACAGAGGTGTGCTGGTGCCCTCCAGGGTACAGGGAGAGTTGTGCGGTGAGAGGGAAGGGAGCATGGTAGGAGAATGTTTTGGGAGACAGGACAGAGGCAGGCAGGGGCCAGGTCATGAAGGGTCTTACACTGTGAATGTGGCTTTTCTATCAAGGGTAAAGGGGAGTCATTGAAGGATGTTAAGCTCTGAAATGGCATGATCGGTTTTGCATTTTAGACACATTGCTTGTGGCCAGTGTGGAAGCTGAATTGGAGAGGACAGTTCTGGAGACAGGGAGATCAGTTCAAGAGTCTCCATTTTGCTGAAACTCTCGGGTATCCTCTCCTGACCAGAGGCAGCCTGGGTCGTTTCTGGACAGTACAGGGAAGCTCTCTGTGAAGACTGGTACAGAGAAGTCACCGCTGATCAAATCTATAACAAGATCCAGGTCACTGAATATTTGTTGGGTGAACATGACCCAGAACACATGGTCATGAATGAGCAAAGCCCTTACTTCCTGTGTGGCCCTAGGCTAGCTGCTTAGCTTCTCTGAGATTCCATTTCTTTGTCTATAAAACGAGGATCCTAAAACCTACCTTGCACTGTTTTAGTGAGTAAACTAACACTTATAAGCAGATAAGATAAACCCACTAGATAATAAAGACTAGATTAATGACTCACTGGATGACTAAGAGACATGAATGAATAGTTTTCCCTACTTACACTAAAGATGTGGTTATAGATTTGAAAATGGCAGGCCCAGTACTTTGGGAGATGTTACCACCAGATGAAGAAGTTATCCCCACTAGGATAAGTTTAATTCTTGTAGAATTTTAACAAATGAGGGCAGATCTACCCACAGGGATTGCAGAAGCCTCTGTTCAGTCATTAATTAAAACAACATGCTTTGGAGCCCTGCGGATGTGTAGCTCTCCATTCTTGGGGCTCAAGAGAAAGAATTATTGTAAATTGCTTTGGAATGAACTGTTTTGGAGTTTTCCATATGACACCCACAAAGGGCTTGAGAAATTAGGTTTTGGCCCGAGTGCAAAGGGTGCTACCCAGCTGCTTTGTGCCACCTACAGGCAGGGGAACTAGGAAGGGTGCTTGCCTGTGATCTGTTCCATAAGCCATATCCTTGGATCCCCCAAGTTGACCATGCCCATTCAGGGGTGGTAAGGCAGAAGGAAGGGTTGGGGAGGGGCAGTGGGGAGCCAGTGCCAACCTGCAAATGCTTTTACTTCACCAGAAAACCTGGAGGTACAACATGCAGTGCTTGACAGCTTTGCCATCAGAGGCATCTAGGTTTGAGTTCTGGCTTACTCACTTACTGGCTGTGTGACCTTGGGCAAGTGGCCTAACCTCTTGGAGCTGTGACTTTTTTCATTTGTAAAAATGGGAAATACCTATCCCAAACCTATAAAGTAGGAGTATACCTACTTCTAGGGATATTATATAGATTAAATAAAACACACATGGAAAGCATGTACTTACCGTTATATATGACACATGTTTAATAAACATATCATTATTCTTACTTATAATGGACATCTGTCATTTTGGGTCTGTTCATTAAATTGTCACCCTTTCTATTGGCACCCTGATTTCCTTTTGGGAAATTACCTTTCTTGATTAGGTGCAGTCTTGGTGCCCTCTAGTGTGCTGACTGTTCACCTTAGAAGCTGAAGGGGTCCCTGGAGGCTCCGCCCACCAGGTCTTTCCTTTCATTACCTAGTAGGCCATGAGGTGAGCATGTGACCTGCACTCAGCCAATCTGAATCTCTCTCCTGGGACTTTGAATCAGGTGCAGAGTAAAGAGAAGGTAGAAAAAACCTTGGGGTAGTCCCTGAAGAGGACAGCTTTCCCTTCACTCCTGTCGGTGACCCAAATCATTCCTACAAAGTCTCCTTTTGCTGAAAGGGGCCAGAGTGCATTTCTGTTGCTCGCAAACAAAGAAGTAAAACATAATTACTTTCTGCCTCTAGGAAGCAAGTGTTTCCTTTCACGGCCTCCTTCTCTATCTCTTCTCCTTTTCACTACAATGTGCACCCCCACCATGGCCCTCCATAGAATGTTCCCCAAACACAGCCTAAATGTTTATAGCTTCATGCATGTCTTCAAAATGTCTTTTCTGCTTGGATGCTCATATCCAACCCACATCCTCCAACAGGCAAATTCTTATTCATTCTTCAAGACCAAATTCAAACGTTACTTGCTTGTAAAGCCTTCAGTGACTACTCCTGACCCAGCAGCACAGAAACACTTAAGCTCCTCCACCTTTTCCACACTTTCACTGAAACATTTACTGCACTTGCCATGTTGTATTACAGTTAGGTTATTTGCTGTCATCTAGATTGTGTGCTCTTTCGGGATGGTCTTGTTCAGCTTTGTGTCTCTGGCACCGGTTCAGAGCAAGAACACAAAGCATTTTTGTTGAATGAATGGATGAATGAATGATATTTCTTACAGATATATGAATTGAACAAGTTTGGGGGGCAAACATTTACATTTGGAACATGTCCAGATAATTTTGGAATAGTAGGCTAATTCAGTAGTGGTGAGCAATCCGTCCTTGTCTCAGTTATCCAAATTATCTGGATTGATCCAAAATTTTAAGATTGTCACAGCCTCTTTTTTGAGAGTTACACGACAGCATAGTTATATAACAACAGAAACTAAGTCTTCTGTGGCTCTGACCACATGCCGAGCACCAAATAAACATTAATTCATTTCATCCTCATAATTAATACACCTATGAAGTAGATGCTGCTATTTTCTGCATTTCACAGATGAGGAAACTGAGGCCCAGTGAGGCACAGTTATGTGGCTAACAAGTGGAAGAGCTGAGTTTCCCACCGAGGTTGTGCTCTTCCTTAACAATGTTGCCTCCTCTGGAGTCCTCAAGGAATGAGCAAATTCAAAGCTCATTTTCCCAGCACTCAGCTCAGTTTTGCAATTTGGGGGTTAGAAGCGAGACAGTGGTGGCCATGTGTGGTGACCTGTCCACGTTGTTAAGAAGCATTGACAAGGAGTGCAGAGCACAGACACAAAAGAGCTAAGCTACAGTGGGGCAGTGATGCAGAGGGGGAATCCGTCCAAGATATTTGATAATTCTGAGCCACCGAGGGACCCAGAGATAACTCTTGTGCCAGTGGTGGTCACATTATTAGTCTTGGCTAAATTTGCCCGGCTGCATTTGGTAGGCAGTAGAGGGCAGTGGTTTGATGTTTGATTTTGTAAGTCAGAGTCCTGAATGTGAGGCCTGGCTGCCTCTTCTGCTGTGTGTCCTTGGGCTAGTTACTTAACCACTGGGTGACTCAGTTTCCTCATCTATAAAATGGGGCATGATAAAAACCTGCATTCACAGGATAGTTATGAAAAATTAAATTAGATAATAACATGGAAATTTCATGGTATGTCTGGTGTATGTCTTATAATATTAAGTGGTAATATTATACAAAAATTTGTGCTATTTATGGGAGATTTAGTGAGCAGTGGTACTTTGGGTCTTTTAGACCCAAATTCTAAAATGAAACTTATTCTAAAATGAGTTAGAATTTGCCTTTTGGAGGATGAGGGTTAGGTATGGGCATCCAAGAAGAAAGAACATCTTGAAGATATGCATGAAGCTGTAAAAATTTAGCAATAGGAAGGGGGAAAGCAGGGGTGAGAAGAGAGTGTCCTATCCACTTTTCCAAGGAGAGCACAGTCCTTGAGAATGAATACCACTGGCCAAGTCCCACCACCCACCACCCATTTCTCCACAGGATTTCATTGGTTATGAGCATAGATAGGGTTTGTGGTTTTATCCCCCAATTATCAGGGCTGATGGCTTTATAGGGTTATCCTGTACAGCAAACCCAATGTCATTTTCACTACTCTTTTTCCACTTCAAATGTTTAATTAAAAATAAACAAAACCCTTCAATCATTCAGTGATGACTTTGGTCAAAAAGTCTTATTTTATTACTAGTGCCTGTCGCCAAAGAGCTATGATATTTCTCACAAACCCTGAGCTGTGCATTGTGACAGCAGCAAGTGCTTGGATGAAGTCAGCACCAGCTTCATCCGCGAGGAGGAGAAGTGAGGGTATGATTTGCCCAGAGTCCATCAGAACACATGCGCCTGAACCCTAGGGTTGAGGGAGGGAGATTCCAACCCACCAGTCCATTTAAGCTTCCAACTTTGCATATTCCAGATTCAAATACAGACAGCCTTCAAATGCTTCCTGCAGAAACCAGACTTCATTACAAAGCTCTCCATTAGCTGCAACACAAACCAATATATACAAATGAAATGCTTTTTTAAAAGAAAATAAATATACTCTCTTGACACATCTATCTATCTCAGTTTTTAATAAGCACAGTTTACATGGCTCACAAACTGGACCTGTTCTCTGAGAGACCTTTGGGTTGAAAATTGGGGTAGAAGTGAGCATAAGCATATGAATGTATCCTGTACTCCAGGAGCCTCAAGCACACTTAAAGCACATTAATAAGCCCACTCCATGAAGGATATGATAGGATGAAAACTGCCATCCTCTCTGTTCTGTTAGTGCTGAACACAGGGACGTGAGAATGAAGCACTGAATACCATTCTCAAAACACAAATCCCACAGAATGTGGGATCCTCTTGGGACCACGTGTGGGTGATGTCACTCCACAGCTGGCATCAGTGTGAACTCCCACTAGTGAGATGTGAAACAATTTATGCAACAATTAACAGAAATATTGAGCTGGTAACCGCAGGAATCACCAAAAGGAACAGTACTACGCGTGGACAGTATCCCAAGGGATTCTGAAGCAATTCACATGACTATACAGCTCTATGTGTCTTGAGAAGCACCTTGTTTCCTCTTTATAAGATTTGAGGTTGAAGTTAAAAATGACACTTTTCTCCTCCACCCAGCTTTGAGCTACGTTGAAGGAATAAGCTGTATAAAACTGCAGTCTCTAAAATGTAAGGACCCGCAGTGCTTGCCCGTTTCACCAGGAGTGAATATCATTCTGCAGATTCTAATTAGGAAAATGTTCCACTGGTCCTTCTCCTGAGGGTGCGAAGGAGACTTGGGGCATTACAAAGCTGCATTTTGCATCGCCTGGATGATTGTAAAACTCCCTACCCGCCACCCCCCACTAACCGAGAAAGCCCATCAGATTAAGTACC